>NW_007377636.1:53256-132372 GCF_000475195.1 Diaphorina citri | reverse complement strand
AGCTATCTCATATTTCTCACCTCATTCCATATACGCTTCAAAGAAAAGGAAAAACCTCGACACAAAGAAGAAAAGACACAAGAAGTGTAAATAGCTCCTCTGTTCTGTTACTAATAAGTTGCGAGAAACAAAGTCTTCCATACAAGGCGTCTCAGAAAAACCACAGATCACACAAATCTCGTTTGTGGATTTGTTTAACTGAAAAGATCACACAAATCTCAATGCTTTTTAGATCCTCCCTTTACGGTCTAAGTTAAGCACTGATGGTGGTTATACACAACTCCAAATGATAGTTGAAGCTGGAACACCGAAATACTTTCTGATACAAAACAGAACTCTACTGTAAGTGGAAAGTACCTATTTTTTAAAACAAACATACTTATCAAACTCTTTATGATTTTGGCTAAATTTCCCCTTAAGATTAATGTGAAACGGAGACTGTTTCCTCGGGTTCCAAACTTGCAAGTACACCCAGTACGAATGCAAAAACAAAAGAAAATTTTTCACACAAATCTCGTTTGTGGATTTGTTTAACTGAAAAGATCACACAAATCTCAATGCTTTTTAGATCCTCCCTTTACGGTCTAAGTTCAGAACTGATGGTGGTTATACACAACTCCAAATGATAGTTAAAGCTGGAACACCGAAATACTTTTTGATACAAAACACAACTCTACTGTTAGTGGAAAGTACCTATTTTTTAAAACAAACATACTTATATCAAACTCTTTATGATTTCGGTTAAATTTCCCCTTAAGATTAATGTGAAACGGAGACTGTTTTCTCGGGTTCCAAACTTGCAAGTACACCCAGTACGAATGCAAAAACAAAAGAAAATTTCGAAACAAAAGGCTTGAAAAGCGCACTGGTCCACAAGTACAAAGACACAGCGTCGAAAGTACAAAGACACAACCTCGAAAGTACACAGGATAGAAGAAATATCTTCCCGTTCACAAAGGAAGCTGAGGTATCCCTTCTCCCTGACGTATGAAGACCGCCACTATGGGAGATAGTGTGACATCCATGGAGTGACACTCAAGTGCTCTCTTCCTTATCGAAAGTACACAGGATAGGAGAAATATCTTCCCGTTCACAAAGGAAGCTGAGGTATCCCTTCTCCCTGACGTATGAAGACCGCCACTGTGGGAGATAGTGTGACATCCATGGAGTGACACTCAAGTGCTCTCTTCCTTACCACGGTTCTTTTCCTTTTGTAACTTCCGAGATGTCAACTTGGGAGGTGAAAGAGTTTCAAAAGTCTGAGGTCGACTTCAATTTCTTTAGCACCGTCTTTGTCTTCTTCCTCTTGTTTTTCATCTCCTCGATCTTCCATCTAGTTTTCTGTTATGATTCTCGAAATATTCTTTTTCTTTTATCCGCCTACTTCTTTCGCTTCTAACGAGATAAAAAAAATCTCTCATCAGTCTCCTTTCTTCACCAGTTCTGATTGTTGTTCCACATCTAAACCTTTCTTACATTAGTTTTGTATCTTTTGTAGCCTGAATAGGATACATAAACGGAAATTACCTTTCTTTTTCTTCCAGTTCAATCATTTTTGTTGTGACACTTCGACATTAACTTGAGTCAATTATTGGGTCAATGCCTCCTTGAGATGAATTTAAATAAAAATGATAAGTACACCTAATAAAATCCTCCAAGTAGGTAGTCAGGTATCTTGCAGGATGTGTTGAGTAATGGGGGGAAACCCTATACGGAATGAATTTGATCTGTTGACCCAGTTTTCTTGCTCACAACCCAGACATGTCAAGATCAATTATCCGCGAAATTTCCAATGAATCGCAGACCGAATCATGACTGCAAGAACATCTTCATTCTTCGATTACAAGATCAGCTGGATGAAGTGAAATGTGATATCTTGCTTACGCGATTTGCACATCTTTGGGTTGTTCTGTTTGAAGACACTCAGTGATCTTAATGTGATAGCTGATAGATACTAGAGTTGCACTGAATTATTATCTGAATTAGAGAGATAGAGAAGGCCATTTTTTGACACTTGAATGCATTATTTTCTTCAATTCTGGTTTCTATGAGAGCTGATAAGTATATTAAATTAGAGAGATAGAGAAGGCCATTTTTTGACACTTGAATGCATTATTTTCTTCAATTCTGGTTTCTATGAGAGCTGATAAGTATATTTATCATTTCCATCGATCTCATCTATGCAGTGCAAACCATCAAAACCATGTTTTTGTACGCCTGATGTCACCTGTAAGAGTAAATTCCTGATGTGCGAATTTCCTCCGATATATCAAGCATATTTTTAAACTTGTTAGAAAAAACAATAGGCACAACGAAAATATTTTATGTTTCGAAAATGGATGAAGTGAAATGTGATATCTTGCTTACGCGATTTGCACATCTTTGGGTTGTTCTGTTTGAAGACACTCAGTGATCTTAATGTGATGGTTAGATGCTAGAGTTACATTGAATTATTATCTGAATTATGTATGTGAAAAAAAGCTTGCAGAAGTTTTCATACAAATGTTTAAAAGTTCATATATAGAAAAGGCCATTTTTTGATCAATAGGCTGTTGACACTTGATTGCATTATTTTCTTCAATTCTGATTTCTATAAGTGCTGATAAGTACGAGTATATTTTTATCATTTCCATCGATCACATCAATGCAGTGCAAACCATGTTATTTTGTACGCCTGATGTCACCTGTAAGAGTGAACAAATTCCTGATATGCAAAATTTTCTCCGATATATAAAGCATATTTTTAAACTTGTTAAGGCTTGAGGTAGATAGTGCTTAGGACTACTGGGGCAAATATTAAATAACGATATGTGAAGAGCGAATTGCAATGAGAACATTGTTGTAGCCTACAAAACAGAATAAAAATCAGAGTTTGATTTTCGAAACGTAAAATATTTTCGTTGTGCCTATTGTTTTTTCTAACAAGTTTAAAAATATGCTTGATATATCGGAGGAAATTCGCACATCAGGAATTTGTTTACTCTTACAGGTGACATCAGGCGTACAAAAACATGGTTTTGATGGTTTGCACTGCATAGATGAGATCGATGGAAATGATAAATTAATATACTTATCAGCTCTCATAGAAACCAGAATTGAAGAAAATAATGCATTCAAGTGTCAAAAAATGGCCTTCTCTATCTCTCTAATTCAGATAATAATTCAGTGCAACTCTAGTATCTATCAGCTATCACATTAAGATCACTGAGTGTCTTCAAACAGAACAACCCAAAGATGTGCAAATCGCGTAAGCAAGATATCACATTTCACTTCATCCAGCTGATCTTGTAATCGAAGAATGAAGATGTTCTTGCAGTCATGATTCGGTCTGCGATTCATTGGAAATTTCGCGGATAATTGATCTTGACATGTCTGGGTTGTGAGCAAGAAAACTGGGTCAACAGATCAAATTCATTCCGTATAGGGTTTCCCCCCATTACTCAACACTCCTTTAAGAAGAAATTTAGATGTGGAACAACAATCAGAACTGGTGAAGAAAGGAGACTGATGAGAGATTTTTTTATCTCGTTTGAAGCGAAAGAAGTAGGCGGATAAAAGAAAAAGAATATTTCGAGAATCATAACAGAAAACTAGATGGAAGATCGAGGAGATGAAAACCAAGAGGAAGAAGACAAAGACGGTGCTAAAGAAATTGAACTCGACCTCAGACTTTTGAAACTCTTTCACCTCCCAAGTTGACATCTCGGAAGTTACAAAAGGAAAAGAAAAGCCGTGGTAAGGAAGAGAGCACTTGAGTGTCACTCCATAAAAAAGAAAGAAGAAAAAAACTACTCACGTGGCCTCATTATCATAAGCAAAGTTTCAGCTTGCTTCGCCTTTTCAGCGTCCCAAAAAATTACCCCCTTCCCTCTTCTCTCGTATCTTTTGTATTCAACTTCTTTTTTTCCAGTCTTTCAGTCAGACATTTGGCTTAAATACTATTTTTTATACTACTAGACATGTGTTCCGAGTTTAATTTCGTTAACAAAAGGTCGTATATGCGTTTTTCTCCTATCTAAATCCCTTACGATTTTCATCCCCCTCTTCTTATTGTGATCTCCCTTTCAAAGAAAATTCAGAGGGGAGCTCCTCTGATTTCTTCCCGCAAAAATAGGGGTTTGTGACGTCACGCAAGGGTTCCGGGTGTTTTACTTGACTCAAGACTAGGTCAATCAGATTATAGCTTTTTTTATGTTGAAGATTATTTTCTTTTGTTCGTTATTGAAAGAAAACTGGTTTTCTTTCAAATACAAATGCACCTTCTTGTTGATTTCTTGGGGTTTGTTTTGCTGAGTGACGTAGGCTTTTTGAATTCCTTCCCCTCGTCAATGAATGACGTGAAATTTTGTTTACACTATTTGTATCCGCCTTGACGTCACCTAAGATAGATCCACTTTGAATGGGTACTACAAGGTGAATACTACGGATTTGTTTTTTCTTACGTATGTGATTACTTGAACCTTGAATGAAAATCAAGGGAGATTTGTTTGATATTGCTGCTGGTATTTTGGGCACCAATGGGTAAACTGGGCATTCATTCTGAAACACAAAAGATACAGGCTATTTTCGTCAGTTCGAAAGATAAAATAATGACAGAAAAAGTTTGCACAAAGATGGTTAAACCTAACTAAAACATAGAGATCTGAATTCAAGAAATAATTCCTCAAAAAATATATTTCTTGAGATTTTTTTTCTTTTCCTTGTTTCAAATTTACGTCATTTTTTCGATAATGACTATGCTTGATTGTTATGTACGCGCCGTATAACTCCCCCATACAACAAAAAATTAAAATAATTCTTTTTATTTTGAAATAAATCAAAATTAAAAATGATATTCATATAGTCACCAGAAAAGTACCTTGATTAATCACCAGGAAATGGGTTAGACTCATAACTGTACCTCTTGTAAGAGATTAGATTTGGCAAGAACCCTTTACCTTTGATTTCCTATCGAAACTTCTGAAGATATTGGATATAATTTCTCTTTTCCATTGAAATGTCGTTAATATTTATTGCTAGTAATAAATCTCGAGCAAAAACGTCAATGGAATAAGCCTTGAAGAACATTTTGTCAATGGTGAATGTTTTATGAAGAAAATGAAGAGCATCTGTTTACAAAACCACATACCAACCCAGTACTTACAGCTTACAGTTGTTGGCTCCTTGGTTGAATTCATAAGCAAAATGTTATTGAAACTTGTACCTACCAAGCCAAGATACGAGTAAAGAATGTAGAGATACGAACCATATTTCTGCTCAAATGACACAAAAAATAATGACATTAAGTTGCCAGATTAGATAAATAAATAAAAAAAAAAATGCCATTACACAACAATATTGCATACAAGAAAAAAAAGGCCTTCTTCGACATTGATACGAGTAAAGAATGTAGAGATACGAACCATATTTCTGCTCAAATGACACAAAAAATAATGACATTAAGTTGCCAGATTAGATAAAATTAAAAAAAAAAAAAATGCCATTACACAACAATATTGCATACAAGAAAAAAAAGGCCTTCTTCGACATTAAAAAAACATATAAAAACAAAAGACATACAAGAAGGAAGTTTAGATCGTAATGGAGCTGCTATGGAATGCTCGAATTAGCTCGAATGTACTTAATGTGAGCCTTTGGAAACAAAACTTTACAAGAGAACTGGGGAACTTTTCACAAAAAAGGACAATGTAGACATTTTATTTTGTTTTATATGTTCGTTCTTGGGGTCGTAATGGAGCTGCTATGGAATGCTCGAATTAGCTCGAATGTACTTAATGTGAGCCTTTGGAAACAAAACTTTACAAGAGAACTGGGAAACTTTTCACAAAAAAAGGACAATGTAGACATTTTAATTTTGTTTTATATGTTCGTTCTTGGGAAACAAATGAAATTGGACTGGGTCCAAACGATTGCGGATTTGCGAAAGATAGAAACACATATGGAAGATGATGCATCGTCAGAACTAGAAATACACTCGAGGAAAAACTAACCGCCGTATGTATGAAGTCTAAAGATAAACTTTAGTTTAACTTGAAATGAAAATCTTGCCAAATTTCATGAAATCTAGCCAGTTATCTCAAGAAATGACATGAAACTGGCAACATTGTTCGTCTTAAGTTAAACTAAAGTTTAACTTTGGCTTTCATACATACGACGGTTACAAAAAAAGGACAATGTAGACATTTTAATTTTGTTTTATATGTTCGTTCTTGGGAAACAAATGAAATTGGACTGGGTCCAAACGATTGCGGATTTGCGAAAGATGGAAACACATATGGAAGATGATGCATCGTCAGAACTAGAAATACACTCGAGGAAAAACTAAAAGTCTGAAAGACAGCAAAGAACAAACTATATCAAGTCAAAAAATGACGTTTCATTTGATGGTGGACAAACATACCCTCAGAGCATAGGTTCGTCACTTAAGTGGACATGAGAGAATCTCTTTCGCAAATTAGACTGGATCCCAAACTTACTCCCTGGTCCCATGCTCTCTCTGAATGACGTCACAAGTGGCATCACTGATCCCAAGTTATCCCTATGTATGTTTACTATGACGGTCAGATCGCCAATACAATTAATGTATTAGAGTCCCAATTGATCTGATTAAGGTGTTCAAGTTATCAAGACTGGATCCCAAACTTACTCCCTGGTCCCATGCTCTCTCTGAATGACGTCACAAGTGGCATCACTGATCCCAAGTTATACCTATGTGTGTTTACTATGACGGTCAGATCGCCAATAAAATTAATGTAAAAAAAAGAAAGAAGAAAAAACTACTCACGTGGCCTCATTATCATAAGCAAAGTTTCAGCTTGCTTCGCCTTTTCAGCGTCCCAAAAAATTACCCCCTTCCCTCTTCTCTCGTATCTTTTGTATTCAACTTCTTTTTTTCCAGTCTTTCAGTCAGACATTTGGCTTAAATACTATTTTTTATACTACTAGACATGTGTTCCGAGTTTAATTTCGTTAACAAAAGGTCGTATATGCGTTTTTCTCCTATCTAAATCCCTTACGATTTTCATCCCCCTCTTCTTATTGTGATCTCCCTTTCAAAGAAAATTCAGAGGGGAGCTCCTCTGATTTCTTCCCGCAAAAATAGGGGTTTGTGACGTCACGCAAGGGTTCCGGGTGTTTTACTTGACTCAAGACTAGGTCAATCAGATTATAGCTTTTTTTTTCATGTTGAAGATTATTTTCTTTTGTTCGTTCTTGAAAGAAAACTGGTTTTCTTTGAAATACGAATGCACCTTCTTGTTGATTTCTTGGGGTTTGTTTTGCTGAGTGACGTAGGCTTTTTAAATTCCTTCCCCTCGTCAATGAATGACGTGAAATTTTGTTTACACTATTTCTATCCGCCTTGACGTCACCTAAGATAGATCCACTTACAATGGGTACTACAAGGTGAATTCTACGGGTTCGTTTTTTCTTACGTATGTGATTACTCGATGCAAATCACGGGAGATTTTTTTGATACCTATTGCTGCTGGTATTTCGGGCATCATTAGGCAATCATTCTGAAACAAAAGATACAGGCTATTTCCGTCAGCAGAAAATTAGAAAGCACAGATCCAAGGTACACAATATGTTGAACATGAGGTCGCATATTCTCACAATATTCTCTCATAGCTCACAGGTACTTAAATATACGACATAGGTTAGCCAGGTAGCGAGATAGTAAACATAAAACACAAAACATGGGTTAGAACATTCTCGTGAAGCGCTGATCCTTGAATCCGCAAAATTCTAATTCATATATCCCAGGGAGAGGAACACTACTAGAAATGATCTTCCGGTGACACAGGTAGTCAAGTACAGGAAGTCAGGCACAAGTTTTCTATTGGCTGGTCAGAGTAGACTTATTGGACTACACCTCAAGTTCCCTCTAGCCTCAATTCAGGTCATTTCCCATACGGATCTCCGAGTTGTGATTCAAGCCGGATGTTCATTATGAAATGAGATTCAATTCTAAACCCAGCAGCGAAAGACCAGCCAAATTGACAATGACGGGTTTTTATGTTTTTCTGACATGCAAGAATTTCCAATTATCTTTGGCTTCCTCTGTGTACGCCCTCGAAAGTATCTGGGTCTGGATTCAAAACTGAGCTTAACATTTGAAGATATGCCGCGCGGCTTACGTTCTCATTCGACGATAATTTCGGAATCACAAATCTCATAGGCATGTCCTTCTGCAACATGTGAAAATAACAATATACTCAGGTACATGGATTATGCACTTATTTCCAGCCGTACAAATGGCCGAATCAAACTCGCATGTCCCTCGACAACATGTTAATAAAAACTCAAGTGATCACTCAAAAATGCTTACGTACGTTCTCATTCGACGATAATTTCGGAATCACAAATCTCATAGGCATGTCCTTCTGCAACATGTGAAAATAACAATATACCCAGGTACATGAGTATGCACTTATTTCCAGCCGTACAAATGGCCGAATCAAACTCGCATGTCCCTCGACAACATGTAAATAAAAACTCAAGTGATCACTCAAAAACATTAATCGTCAAGCGATTATAAAAGAAAATTATTATCAGCTTTCAACTTTCGTGAAAATCATCCCCTTCGCGAGAATGAAAAAGTTCAAGTCCTTATTTCCAGCCGTACAAATGGCCGAATCAAACTCGCATGTCCCTCGACAACATGTAAATAAAAACTCAAGTGATCACTCAAAAACATCAATCGTCAAGCGATTATAAAAGAAAATTATTACCAGCTTTCAACTTTCGTGAAAATCATCCCCTTTGCGAGAATGAAAAAGTTCAAGTCCTCCTCCTCCCTCTTGGCTGCTCACGAATTATGTGAGAATCAACATTTTGACAATTCATCACTCACTTTAACTATTGATTAAATTGCAAAAGTAGTGATTACTTTTGATATGGGGGTGAGAGGTTTCAGTTCCCTAACCTTCCCTTACGTTTTTTAGTAGGAAGGGCCCGTGACGTCACTAATTTCAAGTCCTCCTCCTCCCTCTTGGCTGCTCACGAATTATGTGAGAATCAACATTTTGACAATTCATCACTCACTTTAACTATTGATTAAATCGCAAAAGTAGTGATTACTTTTGATATGGGGGTGAGAGATTTCAGTTCCCTAACCTTCCCTTGCGTTTTTTAGTAGGAAGGGCCCGTGACGTCACTAATTTCAGCAAGTTTGTAGAGTAAAGGCAAGGTTTTTGAGAGAAGCCAATTTATCGGCCTTTTCGGTTAAGATAGCCATCAGGTTCAGGGTCAGAGACAAGTTCTGAAATTTGAAAGAAAAATAGCATTAGCTAATTAGTGTCCTGTAGTATTTCACAGATCTTGCCTCATAGGTCTCCAGAGAGAAGCCAATTTATCGGCCTTTTCGGTTAAGATAGCCATCAGGTTGAGGGTCAGAGACAAGTTCTGAAATTTGAAAGAAAAATAGCACTAGCTAATTAGTGTCCTGTAGTATTTCACAGATCTTGCCTCATGGGTCTCCAGAAGAAAGATAAGAGAACGTGTAATTATGTTTGAGAAGGGATGACATCAGTCATTTCAAGACATAAGATCCCGTGAGAAGCCAATTTATCGGCCTTTTCGGTTAAGATAGCCATCAGGTTGAGGGTCAGAGACAAGTTCTGAAATTTGAAAGAAAAATAGCATTAGCTAATTAGTGTCCTGTAGTATTTCACAGACGATCCTTAACTAATCTTGCCTCATAGGTCTCCAGGAGAAAGATAAGAGACCGTATAATTATGTTTGAGAAGGGATGACATCAGTCATTTCAAGACATAAGATCCCGGGTGTTACTTCTTCATCTTGATTTGTGCACGCAGCTTGGAGTGTAAGACTGAATACGAATGCAAGTCAGAGAGGAAGAGTTGAAAATCTGGAAGGAGAAAATTTCTTAAGGAAAAGGAGTAGAAGAAAGAGGAAAAGGAGTAGAAGGGAGAAGGTGGATGACTGAAATGTTAAAACAACTGCATGCAAGTCAGAGAGGAAGAGTTGAAAATCTGGAAGGAGAAAATTTCTTAAGGAAAAGGAGTAGAAGAAAGAGGAAAAGGAGTAGGAGGGAGAAGGTGGATGACTGAAATGTTAAAACAACTGCTCCGAGCTAGCACAGAAGAAGAAGGGGGAACTCTATGCACATTTTTTTATGCCTGAAAAGAATTTTCTTCTTTTTTTTTCAAGTAAGAAAACTGCAGCTGAAGTGGTTTTGCCGTGCACATAATAAAATTTCCTTAGGAGGAGAAGCTCATTCAGTAAATTCAGTTGAAGTTTTTGTAGACTGCAATTCGAAATGACTGAGGACGACGTTGACGGCTTTTGAGAGTCTGGCTTCTTGGTAGATTCGTAGAAGCTTAACTCTCCTTTAGGGCATTTACCGTTACACCCAAGCCTCAGACTGGGCTTTTTGTGTGTGGAGTTAAGCTTGCTTCTTGTTAGCATTAAACTTATTATCGCAATTCGAAATGACTGAGGACGACGTTGACGGCTTTTGAGAGTTTTGCTTCTTGGTAGATTCGTAGAAGCTTAACTCTCCTTTGGGGGATTTGCCCTTACACCCAAGCCTCAGAGTGGGCTATTTTTGTGTGGAGTTAAGCTTGCTTCTTGTTAGCATTAAACTTATTATATTGGGTGAGTTCATTGCAAAAGTCAACTCGAGTTTTGGAACTTCTTTTCTTTGCAATTCGAAATGACTGAGGACGACGTTGACGGCTTTTGAGAGTTTTGCTTCTTGGTAGATTCGTAGAAGCTTAACTCTCCTTTGGGGCATTTGCCCTTACAACCAAGCCTCAGAATGGACTATTTGTGTGTGGAGTTAAGCTTGCTTCTTGTTAGCATTAAACGTATTATATTGGGTGAGTTCATTGCAAAAGTCAACTCGAGTTTTGGAACTTCTTTTCGTTACTTTCCGTGTCCGCTTCATCAAAGACCGTCAGATTACATTTTTCCAGTGAGTTGCTAGTTGCTACTTCTTTTCTTCACTTTCCGTATCCGTTTCATCAAAGGCCGTCAGATTACATTTTTCCAGTGAGTTGCTAGTTGCTACCTCGATTGCTGCCGGAAAATGAGATGTTTTGGAAGACAATGTTTCATTGGAGGATTGGCATCTCCACCAATTTTTTCGGAAGTATTTATTATCTCAGAGATTGCATCAGGGATGGGAGTTAAGGCGTCTCGACTAACATCAGTGGATGTGTCGGTTTTCTCTTTTTAGGGAATAATGGCATCTCCACCAATTTCAATGCAAGTCAATTCTCGCACCTTTAACTTCCTCACGATCTCCTAGTCAACAACGATCAACAGGAATCGCCTACTTTCATTGGAGGATTGGCATCTCCACCAATTTTTTCGGAAGTATTTATTATCTCAGAGATTGCATCAGGATGGGAGTTAAGGCGTCTCGACTAACATCAGTGGATGTGTCGGTTTTCTCTTTTTAGGAGATAATGGCATCTCCACCAATTTCAATGCATGTCAATTCTCGCACATTTAGCTTCCTCACGATCTCCTAGTCAACAACGATCAACAGGAATCGCCTACCTAAAACCTTGGAGAATCAACAAAACCTAAAACCTTGGAGAATAAGGAGTCAACATTTTTCATTTTGAGCTTTCCATGTCACCCCCTCCACCTCCACTGTAGCAGATATTATTTTCCATTAATTGAATTATAGTAGGTTTATTATTATGCGTTGTTATGAAAAAAAATGGGGAAGTTATCATGAATGCACTGTGAGAAAATATTATGCTCCAAGAAATTCTCATGATCCCAAACTCGCACTCCCTCCCTTTTTGTTGAATGCACTGTGAGAAAATATTATGCTCCAAGAAATTCTCATGATCCCAAACTCGCACTCCCTCCCTTTTTGTTTTTTCAAGTCGTTAATAAATTGTCCGGCATACAGCATGGATATCAGTATAAGCTACAACGTCAACAAGAGTTAGACTAGCTTCTAGCTTACGTTGATGTAATATATGCCAGGCATGGATCGAATGGCTTAAATGCCATTCCCGTGCTATGGGCTCTGACTGATTGGAGAGAAAAGACGGCACTATTCCTATTTTGGTAGGTGTTGGGAGCTAAGGGCTGACGAAAGAACAAGATTAGCTATTAGGTACTGATTGGAGAGAAAAGACGGCACTATTCCTATTTTGGTAGGTGTTGGGAGCTAAGGGCTGACGAAAGAACAAGATTAGCTATTAGGTGTAAACATGATTCCTCCTTCAAAATTCAAAATCCAAGCATTTTTCGGTCAACTTTTAAACTCCATCCAATAATCATCTCTCTTTCCACACATCTCTGGGATTCCGTTCTGTTGATAGATTCCATCAAATCAGTCAAAAGTTCAGATTGTCTTCTCGGATTATCCATATCAAAACTTCGTTTAAATTAAGCCAAGTGCGGCTATACTTAATAGCATAATTTAACGTTCATATCCACCCCGACCCTAGATCCGAGAAGTGTGATCCTTGCCTGCATTTCTTCTTCCTCATTAGATATTTTCTCAGCTAATAATATTTATAAAATTGAGATAGATGGATGAGGACAGAACGGAATTAATTGTCTTTATTTAAACAATATCTTCACACTCAACTCCATCAATAAAGCACCACGGGTTTGTCTTTTCATCACCCACATTGAAAACGAGATGAGGACCCTTTTTTGTCAACCTTGTTTCGTCCAAGTTGGTATCGATAGATGGATGAGGACAGAACGGAATTAATTGTCTTTATTTAAACAATATCTTCACACTCAACTCCATCAATAAAGCACCACGGGTTTTGTCTTTTCATCACCCACATTGAAAACGAGATGAGGACCCTTTTTTGTCAACCTTGTTTCGTCCAAGTTGGTATCATTTAACATTTCGGAAGTCTTGTGTTAACACTTTAATCTTTTTCGTTAATCACGACTAATTTTCGTGTGTGTTTTTATAAAAGACTTCCGGAGTGTGAAACAATTTGATAACAAGACTCTTATTCATCAGCTTAACTAGGTAGAGATTTTTTCGTGTGTGTTTTTATAAAAGACTTCCGGAGTGTGAAACAATTTGATAACAAGACTCTTATTCATCAGCTTAACTAGGTAGAGATTTAACAATCAAGCTGGCGGCTTCCTCACGTTAATTGCTTTTCAGACTTACGTACATTGAGGCCTAATGTAGGGCTCCTCACGTTAATTGCTTTTCAGACTTACGTACATTGAGGCCTAATGTAGGGCCTAATAGTCTTACACGCTACTAGTGTTTGTGTTGGGCTTTCGGGTTCAATTACTTTTCCAAACAATTAAAAGGAAATTACAATGATAGCATTAAGTGGCGTAGCGTAGTCTAAATTCAAGTGTAGGGCAAATGTAGGGCCTTAATAGTCTTACACGCTACTAGTGTTTGTGTTGAGCTTTCGGGTTCAATTACTTTTCCAAACAATTAAAAGGAAATTACAATGATAGCTCTGTAAAAGACCTTAGGAAAAACAATCAAGGTGTGGAAGGAAGGATACCCGAGTTGGTACTTGGTGTCAAGTCACGTGTGATATTGTGATATGATTTGTCACGCCAGTCAAAGTTATAGTCACCCAAGGGCACGTGTCCAATATATTATAGGATGTCCACACCCGTCCGCCCTATCTAGACACGGGGCATTTCCTAGCAGTATATCAGAGCGGAGGCATTTTTGTCCAGTCATGATTCTTTAATTTGAAGAAAAGCCTGACCTGGTAGCCCAGCGCTTATTTTGGTTTCGAGACGTTCTTAAGGAGTAGGTGAAAGGGTTTGTGTTTTAAATTTATACCTTGATTGGGTTTCGTTTACAAATAGTAATAAGGAGAAGATAAGCACAACTGCATAACGTCCGGCTATGAAACTACGTTCCGTCCTGTTCTCCTAATTACCAGGCGAGCGTCTTGACCACTACGCCACCACCTTGACAGGTTTTCATCTGGGAGAAAGAAAAACACAATAACCTGAGAACTTTTCCTGTTCGTGTATGAGAATTTCGGATCCCCTATGCTCAGCTAAAACTTCTAGAACTTCCGGAAGTCTGAACTCTATTTTCCCAGTGATCACGGAACGCAATTTAAATATTCTTCCGGTTCTGATCTTGACCGCACAGTGCGAAGGTTTCGGTTCGATGATATTTTTTTTTTTTTAATAATAATAATGACACAAGAAACCAGGAAAGTTTTACAGGGGGGCAAGTACTCGTAGTAAAATATACATGAAATTACCCCCCCCCTCCCCACCCCACTACGCCCACTAATTTATTTTGCCCTTATGGGACAGTTCTGTTGTTGCATATGTCTTGTTAGTTTATAACTTGGTATTTTTCGTTCTTTTTAGAAACAAATAGATAGTATAGAATATTTTAAATCTTTATGCATTTTATATTTACTTTCGACTTAACTGTCGAGATATGTAGAATATTGATTACCAAATTTAAGTAATCAAGTACATCCATATTTATGTTTCTATTTTTCCTAGGAATTCTTTCAAGAAACCATATTCTGTAAAACGGTGAGTCATTAGATCTTCTTTCCTAGAAATTTTTTCAAGAAACCATTTTCTGTAAAACGGTGAGTCACTAGATCTTCATTGCCATGCCATTCTACATTTTGCATACGATTACGCAGAGTATATCCCATCTCAACTAATATTATGACAATTGACACAAAAATAAGGGCAATAACAAGGAAACAATTAATTCTTAATGCGTACGTGTGAAGAAAGGAGAGGTCTATAAATTAATTGTTTTAATTGAGTTCCTTCCTCAAACATGGATATTAACTTGGCAATTGTGATGTGAATACAATATCTTCTAATGACTCATCTCATTGAACGAAAATTTCAATGGGTAAAAGTGGTACATCCACCAATTTTTCCTCTCGTTCGTTGACACTGTTAGTGAAAGTTCCACATCCACCAATTCCTAATTCTCTTGGTATTACGAGTATCAAATAGACATGAAAAACTTGGGTATCTGCTACTTTCATACCGGAAAATTTTTGAACTTTTAGGAAAAAGAACGATACATCCTATGTCTTATTTTTATTTTATCATAAATATTATCTATTTCTTTCTTTCTTCTTTTTTTTACTGAAAAACTGGATTTTTTTCCTTTTTTTTTTCGAGGAAATAAAGAGTAGAAACAAATAGATAGTATAGAATATTTTAAATCTTTATGCATTTTATATTTACTTTCGACTTAACTGTCGAGATATGTAGAATATTCATTACCAAATTTAATTAAGTACATCCATATTTATGTTTCTATTTTTCCTAGAAATTTTTTCAAGAAACCATTTTCTGTAAAACGGTGAGTCACTAGATCTTCATTGCCATGCCATTCTACATTTTGCATACGATTACGCAGAGTATATCCCATCTCAACTAATATTATGACAATTGACACAAAAATAAGGGCAATAACAAGGAAACAATTAATTCTTAATGCGTACGTGTGAAGAAAGGAGAGGTCTATAAATTAATTGTTTTAATTGAGTTCCTTCCTCAAACATGGATATTAACTTGACAATTGCAAACAAAAAAAAAAAATACTGGTTAGTTTTACTAAGTACCAATAAGTACAATGATGCTGAAAATAGATTAACCAGAAAGAACTTAGCAACTTAATCTATTCAATTTTTTAGAATCTCTCAACGCTATACCTATCTGGCTACTGTTTCACCATTTAACCTTTCGCTCACGTTTGTTCGGTACATGTGATGCATTTCCAAAGTACCTATAAACTATTATTAATTATTTACTTTATTTTAAAACAAGAAAATTCCGTTTTTCTCCCACATTTCCCCCTCTCAATTTTCATGCACTCAATTAAAAAGTTTGACGAAAGAAAAAGGCGTTTTATGACGAGGAAAGTCGAAAGTTTCTTCATTAGTGTTCATTAGAAAGACTTACCAAAGTCGGAAATATAATTAAGATTTAATCGAATTAAACATTCGAGCTCAATTTACGACTGCACCTTCCTCAATGAACGATTTAGGGGATTCGGATTACGTAGAACGATGCTGTAAATTAGAAACTGAAGATATTAATTATCAATCGAGCGGACTTTTTTGCAAAATTAACTGATTGCTTTCTCTTTAAAAATTCTCTGTTCTACCCAGAACAGAAAGATGCCTCTTTCGAATGATAAGCTTGTATTGGTATTGTAATGGTGAGTTATGGTAATTTCTAATTATTTTTGGCCCAGGAAATTTTTAGACATAATGTACCTACCTATAGAAAAGCATACGTACAAATAGAGCATCTCTGTTCTACCCAGAACAGAAAGATGCCTCTTTCGAATGATAAGCTTGTATTGGTATTGTAATGGTGAGTTATGGTAATTTCTAATAATTTTTGGCCCAGGAAATTTTTAGACATAATGTACCTACCTATAGGAAAGCATACGTACAAATAGAGCATAGGTATTTAAACAAATTAAGCAAACACCCGTTATGTACGCGCCGTATAACTCCCCCATACAACAAAAAATTAAAATAATTCTTTTTATTTTGAAATAAATCAAAATTAAAAATGATAAAATGATATAATAATAAGCAGCACCCCAAGTTTCTTTTCGTAGGTAATTCATAAAGAAAACAAGGAACAAGGTAGAAGGCAGGTGTGATTCTTGATTCTCCCCTATGTAGTGAGGCACGAGTCATATTGCACGGAACAATACAAGAGCTAACAGTTGTTCTCTTTTACCTTGCAGGTCTCAGCACTATGGTCGAGTAGAAGGGGGACCAGGACAGCCTGCAACCGGCTGTTACCCTCCCCTACATCCCGCTCTGAGCCAATCAAAACCGGGCTCACATATGATGTCATCAGAGGAGGAGAGTGACGGATTTGGATTATACAACGATAAACTCTTGAAGAAAGCAAAACGTTCTCGGCAGCGCGTGGATGCGGGTGAACCTCGTAATAGTTACTCGTCAATTCCGAATTTTAGTTCGCGTCCGAATTTTATTAACAGTGGTATTTACGGTGCTTTTTTTAGTCAAAATCAACAACATTTCGGATTTTTCGGTCAGGGCTTTGGGCCCAACAAAATGCTAAACGAGCTTTTAGGTCGACAAGTTAAAACTGGAAGTGAAGCAAATATTCCTGCCGACAATATGATGACCATTGATCCCAATAGTGCGGAAGCAAATAACTACGAAGCTCAAGTCCTCCGCAGAAGTTTAGATGAAGATGTCAGTCCACCACCAGGTGACATTGCAGCTCATCACATGCTACGAGATATTTTACAAGGAAGAAAAAAAGAATTACTCGCGCTCGAACATGAATTTCGGGGTGTAAATACTAACGGTACCGAACCTAACTCTCCAGATAATAATAATTGTATAAATAATAATAACAATAACGAACTTAAAAATACGAATATTAATTTAACAAATGGACTTGATAATAGTGAAAGTGAAAAACATAACATGATGAACGGTGATTCGGAAATGAATGATTTACAAGATGATGGAGATAATGCATCAAACCCAGAAGAAAATCAAAACGAAGTAAGTGATAAAATAAATTCTCTGGACGAAGAAAATTTAAATGATGGCGAAGTCTCAGACTCTGAACATTCTGTGCACTCTAGTAGTTCAGATATTAAGAAAGAACTTGATGACCCAGATTTGAAAGATTCAAATTCAAATGATAAAAGTGATCAAGTTGAGCTTAAGAGAGCCCGAGTTGAAAACATTGTATCCACAATGAGATCTAGTCCATCGTTACCAACGCAAGTGAATGGGTGTAAGAAACGAAAGCTATATCATCCTCAGCAACACGACAACAGCTTAACAGAGAGGTATGCTAATCTTAACAACAATAACATTAGCCCTAACCTTAACATGTTGCTAGAAGAAGATGAAGACGAAGACTTGGGTCCGGAAGAAATTCGCCAGAAAGTCGTTGAGAAAAATGCATTGAAAAATCAGCTGCGATCAATGCAAGAACAGCTTGCTGCTATGCAACAAAAGTATGTTCGCCTTTGTACTAAGATGGAAACAGAACCTAATGAACCTCAGGAAATAGAAGATGTAACAAGTGATGCAGAGCAAGACAATAATAATACCCCTGTCAAACCTGAAGTGTCGACACCAGCAACAACTCCAGTCAAGGAGACACCATCCACACCAAACTCTACACCAGTGTCCCAGCCAGTTATGTCTCCAGCTATTTCTAAAATGATCTCTGCTAAGCTGCACCATCAGCAACAGAATGGCCCACACATGAATCCACATGGACTCCCTCTGCCACCAAACTTCAACGGAGCTTTGTCTCTTCTTCAACAACAAGTGCTACAAGAACAACATCCTCAGGGTATTCCAATGCCTCCCCATCATCATCCCCACCATCACCCTCACCCTGCTATGGGACCACATGCCTTGAGCAACGCAGCAGCCATGTACCTTGGTTTTTGCGGCCCGCCAACTCTCTACCTTGGTCTCTTGCGGCCCTCGGGTGCCCTAAGGTTGGACAACCCTCAGCAGCCATGTACCTTGGTGTGCGCTTCATGGAACAAGAAGCTCGGATGGCCAAAGAGGCAGCAATGGCAGCTGAACATCATCAGCAGCCATGTACCTTGGTGTGCGCTTCATGGAACAAGAAGCTCGGATGGCCAAAGAGGCAGCAATGGCAGCTGAACATCATCAACAACAGCAGCAGAGAAATTCAGGTGAACACCATGGTGGACCTCCACCTCAAAACCATCCACAGAGAAACCAAAACGAACCAATGAATCCTTCACAACCAAGGCAATCGCCTCACCCT
Organism: Diaphorina citri; assembly: GCF_000475195.1. NCBI lineage: Eukaryota > Metazoa > Arthropoda > Insecta > Hemiptera > Psyllidae > Diaphorina > Diaphorina citri. The sequence goes on along the minus strand of NW_007377636.1, from coordinate 113,613 downwards.
AATATGAATCACAAGAACGAATTCAATGAAAGACTGTCTATGTTAAGAAATAGTGCACTTCATCCTATCGCAGGTCCTGTGGAATTAGAAAACTTAGCTGATGTTCTCAAGTCTGAAATCACGTCCTCCCTATCGAATTTAATAGACTCAATTATAGCTAGATTTATTCAACAAAGGAGAATGATGGGAAAACAGAGTGAAGCGTCAGCGGCTGCAGAACAATTAAACAAAGACTTGTTACTAGCTTCACAATTGTTGGATAGGAAATCACAGAGGACCAAGGTCATTGACCGAGGAAACAGTGGTGCTGCTTCTGAGCGAGAGAGAAGTTCCAGCAATGGTTCAAATCAGCGAGAGCCTCCTAGAATGAACACAGCGGCGTTCCCCACACTGCCTCTACCGCCCCATCATCCTAACAACAACAACCCTGAGAACAACATCAATACGATGAACTTACCCCAAATCCGGCCCTCTCCTATGTTCCAAGCTCCGAAGACACCTACCAGTAGCATGAGCTCTGCAGCAGCGGCCGCCGCAGCAGCTATCTACTCCATGGGCGGACTACATCATCCTAATCCGTTCTCAGAACGTGACGTCAGAGAGGAGCGGGAACGAGAGCGGTCAATACGATGAACTTACCCCAAATCCGGCCCTCTCCTATGTTCCAAGCTCCGAAGACACCTACCAGTAGCATGAGCTCTGCAGCAGCTATCTACTCCATGGGCGGACTACATCATCCTAATCCGTTCTCAGAACGCGACGTCAGAGAGGAGCGGGAACGAGAGCGAAATGCACCAGAACAAAACGAGGCTCTCAGTTTAGTAGTACAACCGAAAAAGAAACGACACAAGGTAACAGATACAAGAATTACACCTAGAACTGTGAGTCGAATTCTAGCACAAGACAATATGCGGGGTCCAACACCTCCCTCTGCAATGGATTTGAATAAGTTCAATCTAAGTAACTTGATGAACCAGCACAGTAATAGTAACAATAACCTCAATGGGAATAACTCTAGTCAAATGAATAGTAATCCCATGAACAGTAATCAGAATAGCAACACGGGTTCTGAGTCACCCCAGAGAGTTGCCTATCACCCACCACCCCCTCCACCACCAATGTTACCTGTGTCACTGCCCACATCAGTGGCTATTCCCAACCCTAGCTTACACGAATCGCAAGTGTTCTCGCCTTACAGTCCATTTTACAACGCTCATGTAGGCCAAAACCCTCATCTTGGAGCCTCCAGTCCTCCTAATGTTACTGACCTGAGAGATTCACCTCCACTTCCTCCTCATCCCACAATGTTACATCCAGCACTTCTAGCAGCGGCACATGGAGGATCACCAGACTTCTCCAACATGCGGGGAGGTGGCGACAGTATGGACATGGTGTCAGACGAGTTTGGAAATGAAGCCTACGATGGTATGTCACCTACTATATCCTTTATAAACAAAACCAAACAAACATTATTATTAGTAAGATAGGTATTAAGCACTAAAAATACTAAGGAATATGAAGTATAATTTAATAGTACATGCATAAATTTTGGGCTCTTATTTTTCTAATACAATAGGGAGGGAACAAAAGGTTGGAAACTTAACATTTACGTTATCATTATCATTATTACCTTATTCGTGGTAAGAGTAAAGCCTACGATGGTATGTCACCTACTATATCCTTTATAAACAAAACCAAACAAACATTATTATTAGTAAGATAGGTATTAAGCACTAAGAATACTAAGGAATATGAAGTATAATTTAATAGTACATGCATAAATTTTGGGCTCTTATTTTTCTAATACAATAGGGAAGGAACAAAAGGTTGGAAACTTAACATTTACGTTATCATTATCATTATTACCTTATTCGTGGTAAGAGTGAAAAACTCAAGGATAAAAAGAAAATATTCACTTCATATATCCTTTATAAACAAAACCAAACAAACATTATTATTAGTAAGATAGGTATTAAGCACTAAGAATACTAAGAAATATGAAGTATAATTTAATAGTACCTACATGCATAAATTTTGGGCTCTTATTTTTCTAATACAATAGGGAAGGAACAAAAGGTTGGAAATTAACATTTACGTTATCATTATCATTATTACCTTATTTGTGGTGAGAGTGAAAAACTCAAGGATAAAAAGAAAATATTCACTTCAGGCAATGTTTACTTTCCAATTTCTAGTCAAGTAGATTGAAACTTATTCAAAGGAAATTACATCTTGACATGATAACTTAATGTTCACTTTGATTTCCAATACATCACAGGATTCAAAGGGGTTTGTGTTCAGGCAATGTTTACTTTCCAATTTCTAGTCAAGTAGATTGAAACTTATTCAAAGGAAATTACATCTTGACATGATAACTTAATGTTTACTTTGATTTCCAATACATCACAGGATTCAAAGGGGTTTGTGAAGGCCTACAAATAATTTAACATATTTGTCACAATGAAATAATAGTTCAATAAACCACTAAAAAAGTTATAAAAAAGGGGAAGTCTCTAAGTTCGCATACATTCTTAATACTACCCTCCGATTCGCTTATCTCAAGGAAATACTTCCGATAAAAAATCTACCAAGAAAACTTTGAAACACGCACAAAAAGAAATCTTACAAAACTTTCAAAGAAAACTTGAAAGAGGGAGGTTCTTGAACTTTTCTTTCTTAAAATTTTCTATCGTCAGCCCGCCCTCTTTCTTATCTTTCTTATTGCAAGACATTTCTTGGGGGGTTTCTCCTAAGTCGTTTGCCCAATAAGCTGAGACTTTAGGGAATTTTTCAAGACTCGCGTATAATAAAGACGTTCATCAAAAAGGGGTGATACAGGATTATCATTCTGAATTTTAGAAATCTATTTCATAGTTTATTAAATTTCCGTAAATGTCTACTTGGAAGGAAATCTAATATCATATGTACAAGCCTAGGATATGTTTCCATCCTTACATAAAATGGATAGACATTTGTTCAACCTTCGTGACAATATAAGGTTTCTATTTGCTGACGAGAGGGCCGGTTTCTCCTAAGTCGTTTGCCCAATAAGCTGAGACTTTAGGGAATTTTTCAAGACTCGCGTATAATAAAGACGTTCATCAAAAAGGGTGATACAGGATTATCATTCTGAATTTTAGAAATCTATATCATAGTTTATTAAATTTCCGTAAATGTCTACTTGGAAGGAAATCTAATATCATATGTACAGGCCTAGGATATGTTTCCATCCTTACATAAACTGGATAGACATTTGTTCAACCTTCGTGATAATATAAGGTTTCTATTTGCTGACGAGAGGGCTTAGACGGAACACACGTAGAAAGCATTAGATGATAATGATGATGATAAGACGATAACGTGTGGAGGAAAATGGATTAAGGAAGGATATACGTATTGAAAGGAAAACAGCAAATAACATTAGTGTCCCAGCTAGGCTTGATACCTCTAATCAAATAAGTAAAACAATAGCCTCATCATACAGCCATGTGCTCTTATGTAGAGCTATAGACAGTCACATAATATCTGATATGTTTACGTACATGTAGTTGAATCTATGGAAGAAGACTTAGAAAATCGTATGGGTTTTCCAGGTTAAGAAAATTCCCTAAGCCAGATAAGGTACATAAGCTAGGGTGAGAAGGAAAATTTATCACCTATCAGTTGACAAATTTTCATGATGGCTATCAAATTTCTTGCTTAGATTTGAAATTAAATATTCTATTATTTCTTTCCTTTAATTTTGAGGGGAAAATCTTTCTTTCCTTTATTTTTGGGGGGGACAAAATTTTTTTCCTTTTATTTGCTGGACATAAAAAATGTTTGAAATTAAATATTCTATTATTTCTTTCCTTTAATTTTGAGGGGAAAATCTTTCTTTCCTTTATTTTTGGGGGGACAATTTTTTTTCCTTTTATTTGCTGGACATAAAAAATACTTTGCCATTAACGACCAACGTTTCTTCGTCTCGTCCAATCACAGATGCTTCCTTAACCTTACCACACTCCTCGACATTGACGTTTCCAGGTTAAGAAAATTCCCTAAGCCAGATAAGGTACATAAGATAGGGTGAGAAGGAAAATTTATCACCTATCAGTTGACAAATTTCTTTCCTTTTTCATCCAATTGATTCCTTTATTTTATTATTTTTATTATTTTTTTTTTCCTGGCTTTTTTTTAAGTGACAGGGTTCTCCTGTTTTCCATCTTATCCATTCCATCCTACTCTATCCATCGAGAAGAAGAGTTATTTCCTGTATACGACTAATCTGGGGCACCCTATTCCTGGCCAATACATAATACACAACATGACTCACTTCTTGCTAATGCTGAAGAAATGAAGAGCCCGAGAAAATGCTCTTATTCTTGTCTTTTCCTGCTCTTTTATTCAACTACTAGACTTACTGGAGGTACGATATTTAATTAGCTATACGAACAGTGGCGAAGCTGTCTTTCCAAAAGTGGGGAAGTGCTTTGAACTTGAAGGGTCTTATTCTCTTATTAATTAGGAACAATTATTAGGTCAAGTTGAATGTCTGAACTTTCTTGCAAAATCCCTTCCGTGGAATTTCAATCAAGATGTTTTGCAGTCATCACTAAGTACTTAGTATCCATTACTTTTGGGGTTTTACTCAAAAGATTGAAATTTTATCAATTTGAAGTTTTCATTATTGGTGCTAAACATTACAATACAAAATGAAGATGAAATTCAGGCAAAATGAAATATCCGTACTCTAACAAAAAGATACTTACGTAGGGTACACTGGGCACATACTACTTACAATATTGCTACTCCACTGTGTTGGAAAGTAAACTAACTTGTATTATGATGACTTTCATTGAAACATTTTACAACAATGCTTTCCCCAACCTTCTGTTGAGACTCTCTTCTCTTTCCAATGCATTTTACATTCTTTTCTCCGAAGATAGACATTGAAAAGAAACTGGGGAAAAGAACAGAAGGAGTAATTTGGTCCGGGGTTTCTCCTAAGTCGTTTGCCCAATAAGCTGAGACTTTAGGGAATTTTTCAAGACTCGCGTATAATAAAGACGTTCATCAAAAAGGTGTGATACACGATACAGGATTATCATTCTGAATTTTAGAAATCTATATCATAGTTTATTAAATTTCCGTAAATGTTTACTTGGAAGGAAATCTAATATCATATGTGCAGGCCTAGGATATGTTTCCATCCTTACATACACTGGATAGACATTTGTTCAACCTTCGTACTCTCTTCTCTGTCCAATGCATTTTACATTCTTTTCCTCCGAAGAAAGACATTGAAAAGAAACTGGGGAAATTGAAAAGAACAGAAGGAGTAATTTGGTCCGTAAAGTAAACTAACTTGTATTATGATGACTTTCATTGAAACATTTTACAACAATGCTTTCCCCAACCTTCTGTTGAGACTCTCTTCTCTGTCCAATGCATTTTACATTCTTTTCCTCCGAAGAAAGACATTGAAAAGAAACTGGGGAAATTGAAAAGAACAGAAGCAGTAATTTGGTCCGTTTTTTTCCCTGCCTCAAACTTTCTGAGTTATCTAGAACTTTTAATTAGTTTTAAGAATAGGATAATAAGAAAGTTCCACCTTTCGTAAAATTTCGTCTTGACTCCCTAGTGTCCCTGTGCTACGTGACTGATCTCTGTCAGAGATATAGGCGAGAAAGGTCACATCACCGATGGTGTCTATTCTTGACTTTCCATTCCAAGCCCTCATATGTTACAAGGAAGAAAACAATGACTTCTGTTATCAGCTTATCACCCTCACCTCATATCAACACACCTTGCTCATTTTGGTGAAATCTATTTTCTTCGCCTCCTTTCCAACTCTAGTTCAACATAGGAAAATACCTTTATAACTGTTTTTGTTTAAATTTATTTAGACTCTTAATTGGTTATAATTCAATGTACATAAATACAAGAGAAATTACAAACAAAGGGCAAATAACATTAGTGTCCCAGCTAGGCTTGATACCTCTAATCAAATAAGTAAAACAATAGCCTCATCATACAGCCATGTGCTCTTATGTAGCGATAACGTGTGGAGGAAAATGGATTAAGGAAGGATATACGTATTGAAAGGAAAACAGCAAATAACATTAGTGTCCCAGCTAGGCTTGATACCTCTAATCAAATAAGTAAAACAATAGCCTCATCATACAGCCATGTGCTCTTATGTACAGCTATAGACAGTTACATAATATCTGATATGTTTACGTACATGCAGTTGAATCTATTGAAGAAGACTTAGAAAATCATATGGGTTTTCCGACAAAGGGCAAAATTATTGCCCAGGGCAATCTCTACCATTCAACCCTGACGTTAAAGGGCGGGCGTTGCTTCGAACTCATGACGTTCGCGGACCTCCGTGCACGGTTGACTGTTTACGAACACTTTGTAATTTTATTTGTACACTCAAATCCCTCATACTTAACACACTGACAGCTTCGATTAGTTAAACATACATAAATGTGGATAATATCGTACATTTAGAAAATAACTAAGTAATTCAGTGCAGTTAGAAATTCAATGCATTTGATCTATTATGTAAAAAAAAGTCTATAGCAGGAAACTTTCTTGTTCGGAAAGTTATAATTAAAGAATGGAAGAGTTTATTGTCCATCCATACAAATTAGGTCTCTGCGCTTGGACTAATTCTATTGTAACATTAGACGTCCTAGAATGAAAACTAACGTCATGTCGCTTTCTCTTACATACATAACTTAAAATCTTAAAAATGTTCCTCATAAGACAGCGGATATCTTCTTCAACAACTGAGATAGACACTATGAGTCAAATTAAAAACGCTAGGAAATCAGGAAACTTGGGGAAAACTTGAACATACTTAAGACAAAGGAAACCATCCTACTTGAAGTGGCAAACGCTTTGTCTACAGAAGATATAAAACATAGTTCTTCCGGAAACAGGTTAAGTAGAACTTCTTGAGAAGGATTAAGTCACTTCCTATCAATATACCTGCATACGAGGGTTTTCTTTGATGGGGGTATAGACATTTATGATTTTATCAATACAGTTAAACCTGCATTGTGAGCCAGGAAAGTCGGGGAAAACTTGAACATACTTAAGACAAAGGAAACCACCCTACTTGAAGTGGCAAACGCTTTGTCTAAAGAAGATATAAAACAAAGTTCTTCCGGAAACAGGTTGAGTAGAACTTCTTGAGAAGGATTAAGTCACTTCCTATCAATACACCTCTATACGGGGGTTTTCTTTGATGGGGGTATAGACATTTATGATTTTATCGATACAGTTAAACCTGCATTTGAGGTTTTTCTTCGATACGGATCAGAAAGTTATGATTTTCAAAGGGTTAAAATGGATTGAAGAGAATGCCACAAGCTTTAACCCTTTGGTTACCACGACTCCTCAAACGGAAAACCATAACATTCATATTTTCTATCTGTGACGAATAGGATTTCAAGTGTATGTGATACGTACCACTGATAAAGAACAACACTTCTCCACTTCTAACAATTTCTAATAATGTCACCATTCCTACTCATCTAGCTCCTCAAGTGTATTAATTGAAAGTTATCCATCAAGTCATGCTATCTTCACAATAAATATTTACATTTCTACATTTTTCTCTCAACATATCATACTCATATAAAAGATCATTGATAGATGCTTAATACTTGGCAATATCAGTGTTACATATGAAACTTAATTAGTCTGCTAGAATACAAAAACATCTTCAGTTGTTTTAGAAATGTTATTCTCATTGAATGGCTCAAGTTGTTGATCATCTCTCACGTTGTTGTCTTTATTTGTATTTGATTTGTTGAGTTAATTAATTATTATTTCGCTTGTGTCCTTACTCCTTGGAACTAGAAAAAAATTGTGGTCAATCATTAAATAGAGGACTTTATTGGGTGAGCCCAATGAAATAAATACAACTTATTTAAAGATAAAATAAAAAAAAGTATGGTTATCCAAATTTTCAAACAATTTTCATCTAGCGCACATACAATATTAATATGTGTAGCTATTGAGAAGAAAATATTTTCAACATAGGGAATAAACCTACCCTGCTTTTGTCACACATTTCAAGTGTATGTGATACGTACCACTGATAAAGAACAACACTTCTCCACTTCTAACAATTTCTAATAATGTCACCATTCCTACTCAACAAGCTCCTCAAGTGTATTAATTGAAAGTTATCCATCAAGTCATGCTATCTTCACAATAAATATTTATATTTCTACATTTTTCTCTCAACATATCATACTCATATAAAAGATCATTGATAGATGCTTAATACTTGGCAATATCAGTGTTACATATGGAACTTAATTAGTCTGCTAGAATACAAAACATCTTCAGTTGTTTTAGAAATGTTATTCTCATTGAATGGCTCAAGTTGTTGATCATCTCTCACGTTGTTGTCTTTATTTGTATTTGATTTGTTGAGAATTATTTCCACCTTTCTGACACCATTGAAAAATGGCTTCTTTTTCTCCTACATATTTTCAGACAAACCCTTATCAATTGATTACGTATATTATTTTCAACTCGAGTTTTTTATATACATGAGTATAATGGGAGAATTAATTTCATATTAGGTATATAAAATAATTTTGGATTAATAATAATTAGTACATTGTTTGTATTTGATTTGTTGAGAATTATTTCCACCTTTCTGACACCATTGAAAAATGGCTTCTTTTTCTCCTACATATTTTCAGACAAACACTTATCAATTGATTACGTATATTATTTTCAACTCGAGTTTTTTACATACATGAGTATAATGGGAGAAATAATTTTATATTAGGTATATAAAATAATTTTGGATTAATAATAATTGGTACATTATTCTCCTACATATTTTCAGACAAACCCTTATCAATTGATTACGTATATTATTTTCAACTCGAGTTTTTTACATACATGAGTATAATGGGAGAAATAATTTTTTATTAGGTAGGTACCTATATAAAATAATTTTGGATTAATAATAATTGGTACATTGGCATTGGAAGGTGTACATTATTAGAAATGATCTACTCTACAGTTCACAAAACACCTTGAAAATCCTCTCAGGAACATTATCCTCACTCCCTCCAACCAACGTACTTCAGCGAAAATCATCATCAGCAGTTAAAATAATGAGATGTCTTCTCCCTCCTCTAAAACAAGACACGTCTACAATGGTGACGTTCATATAGGTACATTTCCACAATTAAACCACCACCTAACAGACCTAACTGAACAAATATACATTGGGAGTAATTCACGCAATGCACTTAATCAGACCAGTACAATAACCAATGCAAATCTGCTGCAGCTAGTGAGTGCATATAGGACTTTATAACAATTGGAATTTCCATTCTAATGAGAGGTGCTAATGTCATGACACAAACGGCAAATGCACTTAATCAGACCAGTACAATAACCAATGCAAATCTGCTGCAGCTAGTGAGTGCATATAGGACTTTATAACAATTGGAATTTCTATTCTAATGAGAGGTGCTAATGTCATGACACAAACGACAGTTCACACCTTGGCCCATTGTAAAGTGCTATAGGAGACTCTTCTTTCATTCGATCATATTGTATGCAATTTTTGCACTTATGTATTACTTGTGCTTTCTTCTATGTGCTCGTTGTCTACCTGTGATATTCATTCGCTATCATCATTTTTTCCTATTTGTTTCTCCTTTTTTCAACGAGAAATTTTCAATACACGATGCGTGCAATTTTTGCACTTATGTATTACTTGTGCTTTCTTCTATGTGCTCGTTGTCTACCTGTGATATTCATTCGTTATCATCATTTTGCAATTTTTGCACTTATGTATTACTTGTGCTTTCTTCTATGTGCTCGTTGTCTACCTGTGATATTCATTCGTTATCATCATTTTTTTCCTATTTGTTTCTCCTTTTTTCAACGAGAAATTTTCAATACACGATGCACACATAAGTACAATGGTATTGGTAATTGTGTTTTGTACAAAACATAAGGCACAAAGATGTGGAGAGATATCGGTGGATGTGGTATATTGTTGGAGAAATTTTCAATACACGATGCACACATAAGTACAATGGTATTGGTAATTGTGTTTTGTACAAAACATAAGGCACAAAGATGTGGAGAGAGATATCGGTGGATGTGGTATATTGTTATTCCCTTGCATACTTGAACATTGTCTCTCTTCATGTTGTGGCACTCTTCATTTTGCACAATAATAACCTTGCATTTCATTATGTTAGACCGTGTACCCCAATGCATCATCATGTCTACGAACATTCCAAATCATAGACGAAGAGTGTTACAAAACATGGAACTTTTGTACCATTCTTTTCTTATCAGAATTTATCATTATTCTACGAGTATAAAAACTAGAAAACAGATACATCCACTAAAAATTAAAGGAGATGCAAGAACTCCGATCTTAAAGTAATTTCTGCTAAAACACGACTGTGTAGCAGACTCATCTACTGAAATCAGTGGAGATGCCAGCGCTCCTGTTTTTTCCTTGAAAGTTCCCCAATGCATCATCATGTCTACGAACATTCCAAATCATAGACGAAGAGTGTTACAAAACATGGAACTTTTGTACCATTCTTTTCTTACCAGAATTTATCATTATTCTACGAGTATAAAAACTAGAATACAGATACATCCACTAAAAATTAAAGGAGATGCAAGAACTCCGATCTTTAAGTAATTTCTGCTAAAACACGAGTGTGTAGCAGACTCATCTACTGAAATCAGTGGAGATGCCAGCGCTCCTGTTTTTCCCTTGAAAGTTATTAGAACTTGATTTTCAGAACCGCCTACTCGTTTTCTTTGTCTTAGATTTCTAGCACATAATATACAGGTCTTATTCTGTGTATTAGTTATACGTTCCCTGAGCTTTCAGCATCGTCTTAGCGTATAAAACACAGTAAAAACATCCAGCACCAGCGTTAATTAAAAGTTTTCTGTAAAGAGAAAATTCTAGGTATTTCTCTTTTAGATGTAAGGAATATTTCAAGTGGATTTTTTTCACAAACATAAAAAAAGCATATCAAAGGCTCTCTCTACGTCAGTCAATAAGAAAAAGTAGAGAAAAAAGTAAAGGGTTTTCTGAAGGAAAGGAGAGAGAAAATGTCTTCTCAACCGAAGGATGCTCAATTCTTTCTCGGCTTTCTCCGAGTTTGTGAGTTGAAGAAGCTGGGAAAATCATGGGAAATTTTTGAAAAACTACGTTAATTTTATTCGAATGTCTAAAAGTTTTCTGTAAAGAGAAAATTCTAGGTATTTCTCTTTTAGATGTAAGGAATATTTCAAGTGGATTTTTTTCACAAACATAAAAAAAGCATATCAAAGGCTCTCTCTACGTCAGTCAATAAGAAAAAGTAGAGAAAAAAGTAAAGGGTTTTCTGAAGGAAAGGAGAGAGAAAATGTCTTCTCAACCGAAAGATGCTCAATTCTTTCTCGGCTTTCTCCGCGTTTGTGAGTTGAAGAAGCTGGAAAAATCATGGGAAATTTTTGAAAAATAATTTTATTCGAATGTGAATTGTTAAAACGGCACATCTTAGGCGTAGGCACTTATCTCCTTGAAAGAAGTTAAATTTACCAAAAATAGGTAACATCCTAACCGGGATCTCATTTTATCCACCAGGTAATGGTGGAGGGTTACCAGTGGCGTAGCGTGGTCTAAATTCAAGTGTAGGGTCTTGTAGGGCTCATGCACAGGTCTACCAAGTCCCATCACAGTAGGTACATGCCATTAATATTTATGGGCATTAGAGTGAACTTTTGAGTCGTATGGCCGCCATACACGCCATACATACACGCTACGCCACTGAGGGTTACGTAAATGGTAAAATATCTCATCCACTAAAAAAATGCAAAGCTCCCACTTACTTTCCCTAAAGTTTTCTGTAAAGAGAAAATTCTAGGTATTTCTCTTTTAGATGTAAGGAATATTTCAAGTGGATTTTTTTCACAAACATTCCGATCTTTAAGTAATTTCTGCTAAAACACGAGTGTGTAGCAGACTCATCTACTGAAATCAGTGGAGATGCCAGCGCTCCTGTTTTTTCCTTGAAAGTGTTTTGCGGATATGCGAGTTGATCTTTTGTTATTAGCGGATGTTATTGATCTTTTGCGTATCTCGAACTTCCCCAAAAGCATACTTTTTTACTTTTTCTTTTTTAAACGCTTTTTCACTTTTTATTTTTAAATACTTTTTCACTTTATTATTTAAAAAAGAGTGAAAAAGTATATTTTTGGGGAAGTTCGAGATACGCGAAAGATCAATAACATCCGTCTTATGCGCAAACAAAAAATCAACTCGCATATGCGCAAAAGATCAATAATAAAATCTGTTAATTCGCAAAAGATTAATTTCCTTCTTTAGAATGGTAAATTCAATACGTCTCTAACTCTCTAACCATCACCCTCCGTTCTGTCCATGTTAATTCGCAAAAGATTAATTTCCTTCTTTAGAATGGTAAATTCAATACGTCTCTAACTCTCTAACCATCACCCTCCGTTCTGTCCCCGCTGAAATATCGCCCGCATCTATTAGAAGTGTGCTGGAAGAAAATAAAACAGTCTTGTAGCTACGAGAAATTTGAGGATTTTTTTAATTTATTCATTAAAAAAATAGGACAGTTCTAAGAATGAACAAGGAACTCTATGCACAGCAAAGAGTTAGGAACCATGGTTGGAAGACTTTGCAAGAAAACGATCCGAGGCATAGTGGTTGGGTGCAAGATCTCTTTTAGGAGAATCCTGGCACTTAAAAAAAAAGCAACAACAACAAAATATCTCAATGAAAATTACCTATATTTGCACAATTATTACATGACTAGAGAAAACAAATTAATACAAACATGTGTGTTCACCTAGGATGTACACAAAGAGCCCAAAGTGGCTTAGGAGTAAAGCAACCCTACCCTTGAGGGAAAATGCCGAAAACCAATACGAATAGCCCAGAAAAAACATACAAAAGTATAGGATAACTCGCACTTCGTGCTCGGGAGGGGGGCTTCGCGTGTTCGCTACGCGGAGTTGCGTATACGGTCGCGCTGCGCGCTCCCGGGGCTTCGCGGGGTTGTGAAAAAACATACAAAAGTATAGGATAATAAGAAAGTTCCACCTTTCGTAAAATTTCGTCTTGACTCCCTAGTGTCCCTGTGCTACGTGACTGATCTGTGTCACAGAAATAGGAGAGAAAGGTCACATCACCGATGGTGTCTATTCTTGACTTTCCATTCCAAGCCCTCATATGTTACAAGAAAGAACACAATGACTTCTGTTATCAGCTTATCACCCTCACCTCATATCAACACATTGCCTTGCCTACATTTTGGTGAAATCCATTTTCTTCGCCTCCTTTCCAACTCTAGTTCAACATAGGAAAATACCTTTATAACTGTTTTTTGTTTAAATTTATTTATTTAGACTCTTTATTGGTTATAATTCAATGTAGATAAATACAAGAAATTACAAACAAAGGGCGAAATTATTGCCCAGGGCAATCTCTACCATTCAACCCTGACGTTAAAGGGCGGGCGTTGCTTCGAACTCATGACGTTCGCGGACCTCCGTGCACGGTTGACTGTTTACGAACACTTTGTAATTTTATTTGTACACTCAAATCCCTCATACTTAACACACTGACAGCTTCGATTAGTTAAACATACATAACTTAAAATCTTAAAAATGTTCCTCATAAGACAGCGGATATCTTCTTCAACAACTGAGATAGACACTATGAGTCAAATTTAAACCGCTAGGAAATCAGGAAAGTCGGGGAAAACTTGAACATACTTAAGACAAAGGAAACCATCCTACTTGAAGTGGCAAACGCTTTGTCTACAGAAGATATAAAACATAGTTCTTCCGGAAACAGGTTAAGTAGAACTTCTTGAGAAGGATTAAGTCACTTCCTATCAATACACCTCTATACGGGGGTTTTCTTTGATGGGGGTATAGACATTTATGATTTTATCGATACAGTTAAACCTGCATTTGAGGTTTTTCTTCGATACGGATCAGAAAGTTATGATTTTCAAAGGGTTAAAATGGATTGAAGAGAATGCCACAAGCTTTAACCCTTTGGTTACCACGACTCCTCAAACGGAAAACCATAACATTCATATTTCCTATCTGTGACGAATATAACGAAAGAGAAGCAAATGATGAAGAGAAAGGAGACACAAACGCATGGTAACAACAGAAAAGTACAGAGTAAAAAAAAAAAAATAACAATGGCTTTTTTTGCTATCGTTATTAAATTAATCATTAGAGAGAGAGAGAGAGAGAGAGAGGAAGGGAGAGAGAGAGAGATAGAGAGAGAGGAAGGGAGAGAAAGAGAAAAAACGAATATAACGAAAGAGAAGCAAATGATGAAGAGAAAGGAGACACAAACGCATGGTAACAACAGAAAAGTACAGAGTAAAAAAAAAATAACAATGGCTTTTTTTGCTATCGTTATTAAATTAATCATTAGAGAGAGAGGGAGACACAGGTGGAAAGAGGATAGAAAGGAGAGGAGACCTATTTGCAAAAAAAAAAGTGAAAGATGAAAGAAGAGTTTTGCACTGGCAAGGGTTGGGGTTAGGTACCAGTTGGAAAATTGTGATGGGTAGGAGAAATTTTCAAAAAATGGGAGCGAGGAGAAATGGGAAGGAAAAAGACTGAGAGAGGGGAGGAAAATAATATAAACGCGAACGGATAATAAGAATAAATGAAAACAGAACGGCACATTTCTCTCTCTGCCCCGCTCCCCCATTTTGAATAGGGGGTACAGTAATGCTTTTAGCTAGAAAATTAGGCATTTATAATTGCTCAGTTTTTTGGCTTGGCGGGGCGAAGCGCGACCGCATTTTTTAACATTACACTAAAACGAAACCATATTAATGGTCCTCAGACCATGAACGTGTAGGTATACTGAAAAAATGGCCCAAGAAAAAAGAATGATATGGTCAATACAATAAGGCCACAAACCTTCCTTATTTGAGGCCCTCAGTCCCAAAAGCCTAATCAATACGGCCCCTCAACCGCCAACCCTGTTACCCTCCATCCCACACATGAGACCCTTAATCAACAATACTGCCCCCAACCCATTCCGTAGTGAGACCCTTAACCCCAATTCTCCCTTTTCCCCTCACCGTAGTGAGACCCTTAACCAAAAATACTGCCCCCAAACCATTCCGTAGTGAGACCCTTAACCAACAATACTGCCCCCAAACCATTCCGTAGTGAGACCCTTAACCAACAATACTGCCCCCAACCCATTCCGTAGTGAGACCCTTAACCCCAATTCTCCCTTTTCCCCCGACATGAGTAAATCCTTTGTAGCCATGTATGAAATTCCCTCTGGAGGATTCCCCAGATTTTTTTTCTCCCTCTGTAACCAAAGCTTTGTACTCCGCGACATTATCTATCTCTCAGTGCCGAATGTACACTAAAAATAACATAATTACTGTGGATTATTATGGAAAAAGGAATTACATCACTTTCCTTCCTACTGGATATAGGATAAGGAAAGTAAAAAAATGCCTTAAATAATATAATTACTGTGGATTATTATGGAAAAAGGAATTACATTACTTTCCTTCCTACTGGATATAGGATAAGGAAAGTAAAAAAATGCCTTTTTAATCTGTTTTACTATAAATAATTTCCTTTGGTAATGTGTAGGCTCTGATCAAGGTATAAAAGATCCTTGATTCATGTGTTAAGGCGCGTCTACACTAGTCCACCAAAACCCAATGGATAAGATCAAAGGTTTTTGCCCCAGATTTTTTTTCTCCCTCTGTAACCAAAGCTTTGTACTCCGCGACATTATCTATCTCTCAGTGCCGAATGTACACTAAAAATAATATAATTACTGTGGATTATTATGGAAAAAGGAATTACATTACTTTCCTTCCTACTGGATATAGGATAAGGAAAGTAAAAAAAATGCCTTTTTAATCTGTTTTACTCTAAATAATTTCCTTTGGTAATGTGTAGGCTCTGATCAAGGTATAAAAGATCCTTGATTCATGTGTTCAGGCGCGTCTACACTAGTCCACCAAAACCCAATGGATAAGATCAAAGGTTTTTGGTGGAATTGAAAATGAAGTACATAGTGTGGACGTGTCGTTTTCCGACATTAGTGGAGATGCTGCTTTAATTGGTAAGGTTTTTGGTGGAATTGAAAATGAAGTATATAGTGTGGACGTGTCGTTTTCCGACATTAGTGGAGATGCTGCTTTAATTGATGGTGTTTACATAGAATAGAATATACATACCTTGTTTATCCTGCCAGAATGAGACTGAAAAGTCCCTTTACATAGTGATTTAACTCTCGAAATCCATCACTTACCTTCCTTCATTTTTTGAGAACAAGGTTTTTGGTGGAATTGAAAATGAAGTATATAGTGTGGACGTGTCGTTTTCCGACATTAGTGGAGATGCTGCTTTAATTGATGGTGGTTACATAGAATAGAATATACATACCTTGTTTATCCTGCCAGAATAAGACTGAAAAGTCCCTTTACATAGTGATTTAACTCTCGAAATCCATCACTTACCTTCCTTCATTTTCTGAGAAATATTCCTTTCTTTATATCAATTCTAAGTTCTAACTGGATATCTAATACCTACCTGTGAAAATATTATTTTGGGGAAATGGTCTTAATTCCTTATTACAATAATTGAAGTGTAAAACCACTGGAGATTGAAATGTGTAGTCTGGTAGCAGAGATATTTGATCAGAAATATTTTTGGATGTTTAAAATAATATTTCTTTTCAATATACTCTGAACTATAAGAACAGACTTCTTCATTTCCTAAGTTTTTCCTTTAAGATTTTGTGATACAAATAGATCATTTTTTCACTAAAATATTTAGTTTATCAATTTTGATGAACCTAAACATGGAACTTATGTTCTCAATAATGTACCTTTTGGATTTAAAAACGAGACAATTTTATCTACTAGTAGGTATACGAGTCCAAGAGTTTTGCACTGGCAAGGGTTGGGGTTAGGTACCAGTTGGAAAATTGTGATGGGTAGGAGAAATTTTCAAAAAATGGGAGCGAGGGGAAATGGGAAGGAAGAAGACTGAGAGAGGGGAGGAAAATAATATAAACGCGAACGGATAATAAGGATAAATGAAAACAGAACGGCACATTTCTCTCTCTGCCCCGCTCCCCCATTTTGAATAGGGGGTACAGTAATGCTTTTAGCTAGAAAATTAGGCATTTATAATTGCTCAGTTTTTTGGCTTGGCGGGGCAAAGCGCGACCGCATTTTTTAACATTATACTAAAGCGAAATCATGTTCATGGTCTAAGCTTGTAGGTATAGTGAAAAAAAAATGGTCCAAAATAATGAAATGGTCAATACAATAAGGCCACGAACCGTCCTTCTTTGAGGCCCTTAGTCCTAATAGCCCAATACGGCCGGACCCTCAACCAACAATAGGTACTGCCCGCAACCCATTCTGTAGTGAGACCCTTAACTCCAATCCCTTAACCAACAATACTGCCACAACCCATTCCGTAGTGAGACCCTTAACCAACAATACTGCCCCAACCCATTCCGTAGTGAGACCCTTAACCCCAATTCTCCCTTTTCACCCGACATGAGTAAATCCTTTGTAGCCATGTATGAAATTCCCTCTGGAGGATTCCCCAGACATTTGGTCTTTTTTTTTACTTTTACTATTACCTACCTATTTCTTTAATTTCGCTTTAGTAAATAATAGGTATAAAATTGTTCATAATTTTCGGGTAGTTCTGTACAATAAGGCACAGGTATAATATAAAATGAAAACAATGTAAATTACAAAGTTTTCATAGTGTAAAAATATGTAAAAGCAAATTATATAATTGGACGGATTCCAGCCACATGAGTAGTCACTAGGATAGTAACAAATAAATTTTATTATTCATAAAAAGCGATAGATGTTATGAAAAGAATACATTTTGGGAGTTATTTCTAAATATATGTGGCCTGACCTTTACTTACCGAGTGGGAAATGATTTAAGTTTGATGGCAAATGAACATTTGACCGCTGAGTTGGTACCTGTGAAAAGAAGCAAAATTATTTTAATGAACAACTGAAATTATTAATTTTACTATTCATTTTTAAAAACAATCAAGAGGGTTTAATTAATTATTCCTTTCTTTATATCAATTCTAAGTTCTAACTGGATATCTAATACCTACCTGTGAAAATATTATTTTGGGGAAATGGTCTTAATTTCTTATTACAATAATTGAAGTGTAAAACCACTGGAGATTGAAATATGTAGTCTGGTAGCAGAGATATGATATTTGATCAGAAATATTTTTGGATGTTTAAAATAATATTTCTTTTCAAAATACTCTGAACTATAAGAACAGACTTCTTCATTTCCTAAGTTTTTCCTTCAAGATTTTGTGATACAAATAGATCATTTTTTCACTAAAATATTTAGTTTATCAATTTTGATGAACCTAAATATGGAATTTATGTTCTCAATAATGTACCTTTGGATTTAAAAACGAGACAATTTTATCTACTAGTAGGTATACGAGTCTCTCTAGTTGAAAGTTTTCACTGAAATATTTCAGCAGATGTATAAATCTATGAACATTTTTGATCAAAAAAGATGTATCTTATACCTCTCCGGAAATATTTCAATTCAAAAGGTACATTATTTTCGACATATTTATTTAAAAGATAATAATAACAATACAAAATATCATTTAATTCTGGTTTGACCACGGTAAAAACTATATTTCCCATTCCAAATCTGTGAAGGTCATGCGTCCATATTTAAATTACTTGATAGCCTGCTTATTCTATTTATTTCTTTTTAGTTTTTTTTTTATCTTATTATTTATTTTTAGTTTAATAAGTCACTAGTCCTTTTATTTTTTCTTTGATTTGTTCCGTGATGTCTTAATGAGAAAAATCTTATTTGAAGGGATAATAGTCAGCGCACCCTAGTTTATTTGCATGATTTTACTTTGATAACAAGACATTTGTGGAGAGATGGTTCATTTTTTTTTATTTATTTTTGACGAAAGTCTGTTATTTTTATTTGTTTTCTATCCTTATTTTATCCCTCTGAAACTCAAAAATACAAGTATTTACACCTGCATTCCACATACATGACACCATACTAATTATGAAAACAATTCAGATACTTCGAGAGGTAAATAAACATCTAAAGAATACATCAAGTCATCGACTAATTAAGTTACTATCTAAATATTTTAAATCATAGGTATAAAAACGAGTTACACAAACATGACGTCTAAATAAAATCAATATAAATCTATGTTAATATTTCTTTTCACATTTCAATGCACCCTTTTATTCTGTCCCCCCAGGGAGTTCTACTACATCCAAATGGAGAAGTACGCCCGTCAGGCGGTCAGTGAAGGCGTCCTACATGCCGAAGACCTGCATGTGAGCGGCGAGTGCGAAATCTATCGGGTGCTCAATCTTCACTACAACCGAAACAATCATATTGAGGTATGCGGACCACAGGTGCGATTTTGTTTCTCTAAACACGTTAACTCTTATCTAGGCAGAATAAATTGGTAATAATTCTGAAAAATTGGCAACAAATTGGTAAAAATTCTGTGAGATTTTACATATTTTCTGCCAGAGAGTAGCACTGTTTCCCCCCTTTGTCCTTTGACCTTCAAGGTTAAAGTAAAAGCCTTCTGCTTATAGGTTTAGACTCATTTCCAAGATAAGGGTTAACAAAACTTGTATTCTCTTCTTTCCGTAGCTTAGAAGTTTTTGCCTAATTCTGAGTGATAGCTTTATGGGTTAGATGGTAGAGTGCGCCTTACACGTTAACCTCATATTGTCTTTGTCCTTCAAGGTTAAAGAAAAAGCCTTCTGTTGATAGCACACATTGCAGTCAGGTCTTGAGAAGTTTTCTATTGTGAAAATGTGCCTTCCAAGTAGGTAGATGTAAGTGTAGGGAAAAGATAATGGGGAAAGTAGGGAAACATCTAAATCTAGGTAGATATATGCATTGTTCTCACATGGGGACATAGGCTGCAAACAAACACCCCAATACAGGGAGTCCCAGAAATTTCCATTACTTCCAGATGGACTTCGAATGGAAGCTCAGGTTTTATTTTCCACCACAGGAAAATTCTCTCATGCATTTTTTTTGCAAAACTTTATTAGCCTTAAATTAGTGTTATATAATTGGACGGATTCCAGCCACATGAGTAGTCACTAGGATAGTAACAAATAAATTTTATTATTCATAAAAAGCGATAGATGTTATAAAAAGAATACATTTTGGGAGTTATTTCTAAATATGCTAGATTTATAATAATAATAAAATACTTGTGAAAAACTAAATCAAATAATTTTTCTTCCTAACGTTCGAAACTAATCATCCAAAAATAAGACGAATATCACAGTATCAGGCTAGGAAATAGCAAACAATAAAAGTTGTCTTTGTCTTACTACATTTTTAGCAAGATAAGCCTGGGATGTAACTCCAAGTCAACTTTAGTGTAATATAATTAAAATAAATTGAAGCTGAGACACTGAAGTTTCGCACAGCTAAGAGTTGTACACAACTGTTGTTTCACTAGCTCAATCATAGTGGATCTCTTTTGAAAGTGAAAAACATCGTTCCACATTAATCTAATCAAGTCTCTGGGTCCAGCTCCAGGATGTAATGGTGTTACTTCAGCGGTATAGGAATGCATGCTTTTCAAAATGAACTTTCCAAGCCATATTCAAACAACTCAGATAAAGACAACTATCAAAGTAGGTCACTTGAAAATTGGTCGTATTTCACTACTAGACACTAGGCAAGGCATAAGATAGCTGTCACCTAAGCGGGATGAGGCCAAGATATTGGTTCTGCAGGTGGTCTCTTCCTAGTAATAATCATAGCCTTACACCCAATACGCTGAAATATCGCCCGCATCTATTAGAAGTGTGCTGGAAGAAAATAAAACAGTCGTGTAGCTACGAGAAACTTGAGGACAGTTCTAAGAACGGACAACCAACTCTTTACAAAGTGTAAAGTTAAAAATAGTGGTTGGAAGACTATTTTGAAGAAAAAAAAAACATCCGAGGGATAGTGGTTGGGTGGAAGAACTCCTTTAGGAAAATCCTGCCTCCTTAAAAAAGGCAAAAAATTACCAAAATATCTCTATGAACATTATATTTGGACAATTATATGGCTAGGGAAAACAGAAATACATGAGTATGTTCGCTTTCTCTTCCTCAGGTGCCAACCAACTTCCGATTTGTGATCGAACAAACCCTGCGCGAATTCTTCAAAGCTATCCAGGACGGCAAGGATCAAGAACCATCGTGGAAGAAGTCCATATACAAAATCATCTCGAGAATGGACGACCCCGTACCTGAGTATTTCAAGTCACCCAATTTTTTAGAGCAATTAGAATAAGGCGACCAGGACGTCACAAACCTGAAGTTTCGAGTATGTTCACCTAGGGATCCTAGCCTATTATGCACACAAAAAGCCCAGGGTGGCTGAGGTGTAAGGCAACCCTACTAAAAGGGAAAAAGTTCATCGAAAGCGAATATGAATCGCCTAGGAAAAACAGAAAAGCATACATCAAAAGAATAGGATAATAAGAAAGTTCCACCTTTCGTAAAATTTCGTCTTGCCTCCCTAGTGTCCCTGTGCTACTGAAGTTTCGCACAGCTAAGAGTTGTACACAACTGTTGTTTCACTAGCTCAATCATAGTGGATCTCTTTTGAAAGTGAAAAACATCGATCCACATTAATCTAATCAAGTCTCTGGGTCCAGCTCCAGGATGTAATGGTGTTACTTCAGCGGTATAGGAATGCATGATTTTCAAAATGAACTTTCAAGTCACCCAATTTTTTAGAGCAATTAGAATAAGGCGACCAGGACGTCACAAACCTGAAGTTTCGCACAGCTAAGAGTTGTACACAAATGTTGTTTCACTAGCTCAATCATAGTGATTGGATCTCTTTTGAAAGTGAAAAACATCGATCCACATTAATCTAATCAAGTCTCTGGGTCCAGCTCCAGGATGTAATCGTGTTACTTCAGCGGTATAGGAATGCATGATTTTCAAAATGAACTTTCTAAGCCATATTCAAACAACTCAGATAAAGAACTTCAAGTCTGATGAATTCGAGACGACTTGTAATCCTGGTACTCTAAGGATAACTCCCACGTAAGGAAGTTGAACAAAATATGTTGAATTTCTTTCTTTGGTCAACGTATAACATCAAGATTGAAAAGTGTTCAAAACTGGCATTTTGCTGAAGTCTCGTTTATACCTCTTCTCCCATATTCAAACAACTCAGATAAAGAACTTCAAGTCTGATGAATTCGAGACGACTTGTAATCCTGGTACTCTAAGGATAACTCCCACGCAAGGGAGTTGAACAAATTTTGAATTTCTTTCTTTGGTCCACGTATATTCGTATAACATCAAGATTGAAAAGTGTGCAAAACTGGCATTTTGCTGAAGTCTCGTTAATACCTCTTCTTATTTCAAGTTTTTTGTTTCTTTAGACAAAATTTCGCGTTTAATATTTTCTTTATACTTTACCATTTGTTTATGATTGTTCAAAATTTACTTACTATCAATGTCAAAAAAAATTGTACAGAGCTAAAATTGTTTTCTGTTTATTTATTCATTTATTTTGTGTACATATAATTTTTGTGGTATTATTATATAGATTAAAAAAATTGTTATATTTTTTATTTATTTGTTTTGTATAATTATTCAAAATTTATTGTCTGGCTATTATTCAATTAATTTTTTATTGCTGTGTATAATTTTGTCAAAATTTGAAGAAAAATATTTGGTACATTCATGTTAGTTTATTTTATTATTTGTACATTTGGTCTTTTTTTTCTTTTACTATTACCTACCTATTTCTTTAATTTCGCTTTAGTAAATAATAGGTATAAAATTGTTCATAATTTTTGGGTAGTTCTGTACAATAAGGCACAGGTATAATATAAAATGAAAACAATGTAAATTACAAAGTTTTCATAGTGTAAAAATATGTAAAAGCAAATTATATAATTGGACGGATTCCAGCCACATGAGTAGTCACTAGGATAGTAACAATTATTCATATTAATTTTATTTATTTATTTTTTCCTACAAATCTCTCTCTGGTCAAAAATTAATTTTTAGCCAAATTGTGTAAAAAAATGGAGAACTGAATTTTCAAAGATTTTTTTTATATAAAACTAAACCTTTTTTTATAATTTTGAAGAGGAAATTTGATGGAGAGGAGTAGCTCTGAAAGAGTCAAGCTAGTTACAAGAGAGGAAATAAAAAATAAGTTTGTACAGAAACTGATATTCTGCGAAACGGACTTCAATAAAGATTTGCGAAATGCACAGATTAGCAGAACTTAATACAATGAGCATCACAAATTTTCTATGCACTCTGCTCATTAAACTACCTACACCTGTACAAACATTATTTGATAGTTTGATTCTTTCTAGAGTTTGTTTTGTATTTTGTCAAAAGTCAGTCAACGCAGGACATTGTTTCAGAAGGATTTTAGTTTTCTTTATTTTTTACATTCATAATTAATTTTTAGCCTATAAGAACCTTTTACTTTCTTCTTTTTTACTTGAAAAATCAAGGTGTTTTTCGAACTTTTTTTAAGTTCATTACTAGGTACTATTGAAACCGCGGCGCAGATACTTCTTGGTCAATAATATAAATGTATTTATTCGACATTTAAAGTAGCAATTTCAGAATCAAGGTGTTTTTCGAACTTTTTTTAAGTTCATTACTAGGTACTATTGAAACCGCGGCGCAGATACTTCTTGGTCAATAATATAAATGGAGACGTATTTATTCGAGATTTAAAGTAGCAATTTCAGATGAATGAAATTCATAGACTGCGCCACTGTTTGATATTATTTTTCTGGAAAAATAATGCTTTCATTCATTTATTTTTCACCCTTTTATCACACTATTTATTTGTATACTTACCTATGTATTAAAACAATTACGTCACAAAAAAGTAAATAAATTTTCCTTTTTTTAGAGTGGTGAGTTTGCTAGTCACATAAAGCAGTTTTTTTCGTTTATTTTTTATACGTCACAAAAAAGTAAATAAATTTTCCTTTTTTTAGAGTGGTGAGTTTGCTAGTCACATAAAGCAGTTTTTTTCGTTTATTTTTTAATACGTCGCGTAGCTCAATGTTAGATTCCCAAGAAAGGCGAAATTTGTGAACCTTCACCCTTTTATCACACTATTTATTTGTATACTTACCTATGTATTAAAACAATTACGTCACAAAAAAGTAAATAAATTTTCCTTTTTTTTAGAGTGGTGAGTTTGCTAGTCACATAAAGCAGTTTTTTTTCGTTTATTTTTTAATACGTCGCGTAGCTCAATGTTAGATTCCCAAGAAAGGCGAAATTTGTGAACCTCTTTTAAAAGGTTCGATTAAGGATTACACCTATTATTAAATACAAACCTGTCTGTGACAGATACTATTCTTTGCAGATTGGATTAATGGTAAAAAGCTAAACATTGAACTTTTTGAAATTAACCTTTTTTAAAAGGTTCGATTAAGGATTACACCTATTATTAAATACAAACCTGTCTGTGACAGATACTATTCTTTGCAGATTGGATCAATGGTAAAAAGCTAAACATTGAACTTTTTGAAATCCATTCGATCGAAAAAACATAAACAAAAAAACTGAACACAATACACACACTACGTATTTAGAATTATAATTATTGTAGTATTATAAATTGTAACATAAAATTATTAGTTAAAAAACAAATTGTAAATGACAAAAGTAATAAATTTATACTATTACAAATACCCTAAATAATATTCTTCTTGTATTTTATTTTTTCTTTCCGTTTTATTTTCAGTTATTCTTTATTATTTCATTTTCTTATTTGTTTGAAAAGGGGCTATCGATTTATTTTTTCTTTCCGTTTTATTTTCAGTTATTCTTTATTATTTCATTTTCTTATTTGTTTGAAAAGGGGCTATCGAGTGTGTGTGTGTTTATCTTCAATCCCTTATGATCAGCTTCTAATTTTGTCGTTTCAATCAAGTGATTGCTAATTGCTATTATTCATATGTACCTACTCAAGAAATTATACCTGGCTGGGTTATGTAAAATTAAAAAGGTAAGTCTGCTCCAAGAGGGAAAACTACACCTGTTGCCGATAGTCAAAATAAACATCATCTGATTTATTAAATATTTATTAGATAAAAAAAAAATATAGAAAATATCCAACAAATTGAAGAAAAAATGAATCGAATAGGAAGTCTTCTTTCATCGTTATACGGAAAAGAGAGGGAGGGAGAAAAGAGAAAGACCCCATTCCAAACAACATACCAAAATATCCCTACAGGCCCCAACCAACCCCATTCCAAGCAACATACCAAAACATTAATACAGGCTCCCACCAACCCTATTCCTAACATACCAAAATATTTCTTCAGACTGTCCACATTGGCAGCAAATAAAATAATGTAAATCAAGTCATTTTCAAATCTTCAAATGTGATAACAATCAAAAAGTTGTAGAGACCCAAAAAATTGTAATTTGAAGAGATAAGTAAGTGGACGATTTATCGAATTTTATTCCAAGAATAAATAATGTGAACATCGATGAATATCTAAATAATGTCTACTGAACCCGCTATTTCCTACAAGAGCCCATGCAAATTTTCACAAATTTAACTAAGTTGGTTTTGTTATCTGTCCCCAATCTATTATTCATATGTACCTACTCAAGAAATTATACCTGGCTGGGTTATGTAAAATTAAAAAGGTAAGTCTGCTCCAAGAGGGAAAACTATACCTGTTGCCGATAGTCAAAATAAACATCATCTGATTTATTAAATATAGAAAATATCCAACAAATTGAAGAAAAAATGAATCGAATAGGAAGTCTTCTTTCATCGTTATACTGAAAAGAGAGGGAGGGAGAAAAGAGAAAAGGGAAAACTATACCTGTTGCCGATAGTCAAAATAAACATCATCTGATTTATTAAATATAGAAAATATCCAACAAATTGAAGAAAAAATTAATCGAATAGGAAGCCTTCTTTCATCGTTATACTGAAAAGAGAGGGAGGGAGAAAAGAGAAAGGCCTATCTACCCAGATCTACTGTCCACATTGGCAGCAAATAAAATAATGTAAATCAAGTCATTTTCAAATCTTCAAATGTGATAACAATCAAAAAGTTGTAGAGACACACAAAAAAATGTAATTTGAGGAGAGAAGTAAGAGGATGATGAATCGAATTTTTATTCCAAGAATAAACAAGAACATCGATCAATAGGTAGATAAATGATATCTAATGAATCCGCTTTTCCGAACTTCCACAAGAGCCCATACGAATTTTCACAAATTTAACCAAGTCGGTTTTGTTATCTGTCCCCAATCAAATTCCGACAAACAAGGGCTTACATGTTCATAAGAATATTTTTATGTAGTACCGAGGAGAAAATTAATTTTTGACTTTTATTGTAAAAACTTTCAATGTTCCTATAGTAATCTACATATTTTTATTTGCTAATAAAATGATTCCATTATTCATATTAATTTTATTTATTTATTTTTTCCTACAAATCTCTCTCTGGTCAAAAATTAATTTTTAGCCAAATTGTGTAAAAAAAATGGAGAACTGAATTTTCAAAGATTTTTTTTATGTAAAACTAAACCTTTTTTTTATAATTTTGAAGAGGAAATTTGATGGTGAGGAATAGCTCTGAAAGAATCAAGCTAGCTACAAGAGAGGAAAAAAAAAAATAAGTTTGTACAGAAACTGATATTCTGCGAAACGGACTTCAATAAAAATTTGCGAAATGCACAGATTAGCAGAACTTAATGCAATGAGCATCACACATTTTCTATGCATTCTGCTCATTAAACTACCTACACCTGTACAAACATTATTTGATAGTTTGATTCTTTCTAGAATTTGTTTTGTATTTTGTCAAAAGTCAGTCAACGCAGGACATTGTTTCAGAAGGATTTTAATTTTATTTTTTACATTCATAATTAATTTTTAGCATATAAGAACCTTTTACTTTCTTCTTTTTTACTTGAAAAATCAAGGTGTTTTTCGAACTTTTTTTAAGTTCATTACTAGGTACCTACTATTGAAACCGCGGCGCAGATACTTCTTGGTCAATAATATAAATGCAGACGTATTTATTCGAGATTTAAAGTAGCAATTTCAGAAGAATGAAATTCATAGACTGCGCCACTGTTTGATATTATTTTTCTGGAAAATTATTGCTTTCATTCATTTATTTTATATGTAAAGTACTTAGTTTGTCTTTGATAGTTTAATTCTGATGTGGTATGGGTATCTCTAGTTGAAATATTGTCTCAGTTCTTATTTGTCTTATTTTCTATCTTTTTTTTATGTTTTTTCTTCTAATTGTTTTTGCTCAAAAAGAAATCAAAAAACTGAAGACAGCACAAGATCTTGCACATTAAAAATTTAATAAGAAGTAGTCCTGAATACATTGCTAATTCTGTTAGAAATGTGATTGGAATAATTAAAAAGAAAATACTATTGATGTTGTAGAGGAACAGGTGTAAGTGTCTTCTGAAATTATTCTTAAAAAATAATTGAAATATATCTTTGCCGATTGATTTCTCTCCAGCTCATCACTAGAATATTACCCCATTCCAAACAACATACCAAAATATCCCTACAGGCCCCAACCAACCCCATTCCAAGCAACATACCAAAACATTAATACAGGCTCCAAGCAACATACCAAATATCCCTACAGGCTCCAACCAACCCCAACCCAAGCAACATACCAAAATATCCTTACAGGCTCCAACCAACCCCATTCCAAGCAACATACCAAAATATCCCTACAGGCTACCATCAACCCTATTCATTTCTTCAGAAAAATAAAAAAAAAACTACTTACCCACCAAAACACTCTCACCGACAGGCTCTAGCCAACAAACCCATTCTAAACTTACCAAATAATTCCTACAGGCTAAATCCAACCCTAATCAAACAACATTTCAAACGACATACCTACCAAAATACATATTCCACAGTTTTAAACCAACCCTACCAAGCAAAATACCAAAATATCCCAAACAGTCTCAAAGCAATCCCATTCCAAACAACATAATTTACACCTAATTATTCTTACCGACTCCAAACAAACACATTCCTGAATACATATTCCACAGGCTTAAACCAACTCCTGATTAAACAACATACCAAATTTTTCCTACAGGCTCGAACCAACCAGTTCAAAAAAAAATCTACAGGCTCAAAACCCTACTTTAAAATACATATTCATAAAGGCTTAACTCAACTCCATATATTCTAAAATAATCCTACAGGCTCACACAAACCCTACTCCAAGCAACATACCAAAATACATGTTCCTACAGGCTCAAACCAACCCTACCTTTTTTTTCAGGCTATTAAAACCAACTCCATTCCAAACAACATACCAAATTTACTCCTACAGCCTCCAAACAACCCAATATCAAACAACATAACAAAATATTCCTACATGCTTAAACCAACCCCATACCAAAATATCCCTACAGGACCCTATTCCAAGCAATATACCAAAATATTCCTACAGGCTAATGAAACCAACCCTACCAAACAACAACATACCAAAATATTCCTACAGGCTCACACCAACCCCATTCCAAACAACAAAACAAAATATTCCTACATGCTTAAACCAACCCCATACCAAAATATCCCTACAGGATCAAACCTACCCCATTTCAAAGAACATACCAAAATATGTATTTCTACAGGCTCAAACCAACCCTACCAAACAATATACCAAAATATTCCTACAGGCTTAAACCTACCCTTTTCCAAACAACACTCCCTGGTTTAAAATAACCTTAACAAACATTATACCAAAACATTCCGACAAACGGTATCAAAAACTCGACAGTCCAATAATCCTTCTGGATCGAACCAACCCCATTCCAAATTTTTCTATAGGCTTTTAGGGCACCAAATATTCCTACAAGCTCAAATCAACCAAATTCCAAGCAACATAACAAATACCAAATAGGGCACCAAATATTTCTACAAGCTCAAATCAAACAAATTCCAAGCAACATAACAAAATATTCCTACAGGCTCGAAACAATAGCCCTATTTAAAACAACATTCTCAGGCTTTAACCAACTCGACCAAACAACATAGCAAAACAGTTCCGCAGGATAAAACCAAACACACTCCAAACATGGGGAAAAAAAATATAAAATAAACCATTCTCAACAATAAACAAAACAGATTACATACTTAACTCTATCCATAATACAAAATATTCCTACAGGCTCTAAACCCAATCCAAACAATAATACCTAAAACCGAAAAGCATACTGTAAATTACCCTATCCATAGTAGTATACCAAAAAACTCATGCACACTCACAACCCAACCCTAAATCAAACCAATATACATACTGTAAATTAATAACACTAATGCCCTATCCTCTCTTAAACAGCATTTCATAATAATCCCCCAGAACCAAGAAATAACCCCCCCCCCCTTTAAGATCCCACAAAATTCCTTCAGACTCAAAAGATTCCCTTCCAAGATAGATTTTACAATATTTCTTCAGGCTAAAAGATTTCCTTACTCAAGAGTATTCCACAAAGTATCAATATCTTCTGCAGGCACTAATTCAGACGATATTTTCCATTAAAATAGACAAATGTTGAGGTGAAGTGTCATGTTGTCGTTTTTGTTCCTTTTGAATAAAATGTTCTACTCGGTTTATTTTAATGTTCTAGAATTTGTTTTGTATTGTTTCATTCAAATCCTAATTTGTGGCTCCCATTGGCATTTTTGTGACTCTAGGAAATATTAGACTTTTGTATTGTTTTTCATTTCACAATAGATAACATAATTATTTATCACGAGATTTTCTTACTCAACAGTATTCCACAAAGTATCAATATCTTCTGCAGGCATTAATTCAGACGATATTTTCCATTAAAATAGACAAAATAATGTTGAGGTGAAGTGTCATGTTGTCATTTTTGTTCCTTTTGGATAAAATGTTCTACTCGGTTTATTTTAATCTGGTTCTAGAATTTGTTTTGTATTGTTTCATTCAAATCCTAGTTTATGGCTCCCATTGGCATTTTTGTGAAACTAGGAAATATTAGACTTTTCTATTGTTTTTCATTTCACAATAGATAACATACATAATTATTTATCACATGAAATTTTCCCTTACAGTTTTAGCATACTAAGAAACAAAACAAAAAATGTACACGTTAATTTGATTTAAAGTGGAATAATTTATCGATTTTACTATCATAATCTACAAAGAGTAAATGTCAAAATGTATAATTTAATCTTCTCTTATTAAGACTTTTGGATTAAAGTTGTTCTCATTTTATACACATCTTAGTTACCCTTAATCAAATTAACGTTTACTAATCCCATATTCTTCCCTTGTTTTTTACCTGGCCATTATTTTAATTATGATACAATTTAATAGTTACTGTAAAATTTTAATGTTTTATTTATTTATTTTTTACATTAGATTTAGGATTCATAAAAACAAAAATAGTTCCGGCTCTTTAATGAAATCATTATTAAAACCAAATGATATGGATTTATTCAACTTAGATATTTCGCAGATTATAAACTTTCATTTGCACACAAAAACCACAATATTCCCCCGATTACATACTTTTTTAACTTGATTTTTATTTTTCTTCTATTATTTTTTTGAACTTTGGCTTCATTTGAAAAACAATCTCTTTCGATTCTTCTTTAGGTAGATATTTTAATTTTATTTTTCGTGTAAAATATTTGGTACCTACTTTCTTCTGGTGTCAGCAAAATAAAATATAGTTGTGCTCTATGTCCGGTGTGATCCATAAATGGATCACATCAGAAATTACCCAAATTGGGGCTCCGTACCTAGCGCTAATTCGTGTTTTTATGCTTCGTACACAATGTGTTAAATAAAAATCCAGTTTTATGAACGCCTAGAATCTATATTAGTATGCAATGTGCGAAACAAAGTTGTTTTTTTTTTAGTAAGTAGGTAGGTAAATAAATATACAAATTTGTCATCGCTTACTTTGACCAGTCAAATGGTTCTATAGTAGGTATAGAATCTGTGACTATCCCTACACAATAACTACAAATATTTCTACAGGCTCAAACCAACCCCATACCAAAATATTCCTACAGGCTCCAATCAACCCCATACCAAAATACTCCTACAGGCTCAAACCAAACCTATTCCTACAGACTCCAACCAACCCCATACCAAGCAACAAAACAAAATATTTCTACAGGCTCACTCTAACACTCTAACCCCATTCCAAACAATATACCAAAATATTCCTACAGGTTCCAACCAACCCCATTCCGAAAAAAAAAAATATCTCTACAGGCTCCAAACAACCCAATGCCAAACAACAAAACATTATTACAGGCTCTAACCAACCCCATTCCAAACAACAAAACAAAATATTCCTACAGGCTCCAACCAACCCCATACCAAAATATCCCTACAGGTACCAACCAACTCCATGCCAAAATATTTCTACAGGCTCCAACCAACCCCATTCCAAACAACAAAATATTCCTACAGGCTCCAACCAACCCCATACCAAAATATCCCTACAGGTCCCAACTAACTCGATGCCAAAATATTTCCACAGGCTCAGACCAACCCAATTCCAGACAACAAAATAAAATATTCCTGCAGACTCATAAAAACCCAATTCCTAACAACAGAACAAAATATTGATTAAGACTTAAACCAAACCCACTCCAAACAACATAGCACAATATTCTTACAGGCTCACACCAACCCTATTCCAAACATACCTACCACATAATTCCTACAGACTAAAACCAACCCCATACCAAAATATCCCTACAGGTTCCAACCAACTCCATACCAAAATATTTCTACAGGCTCAAACCAACACCATACCAAAATATCCCTACAGGCTCAAACCAACCCAATTCCAAACAACAAAACAAAATATTCCTACAGGCTCCAACCAACCCGATTCCAGGCAACAATTCCTGCAGACTCATACCAACCCAATTCCTAACAAAAGAACAAAATATTGATTAAGACTTAAACCAACCCCACTCTAAACAACATAGCACAATATTCCTACAGGCTCACACCCACCCTATTCCAAACATACCACATAATTCCTACAAACTAAAACCAACCCTAACCAAACAACATTCCAAACTACATCCCTACCAAAATACATATTCCACAGGTTTCAAGCAACTCCATATCACACAACATGTCAAATTATTCCTACTGACTCAAAATAACCTTGTATTAAAATATCATTCCCAGTTTTAAACCAACTACACCAAACACCATAACAAAATATTTTTAATCTACATCTAAAGATGTATTTGGGTTCTTTTTTTATTTACATACATATTTGGTTTCAAACATAATTTTTTTACATACCTATAAAAAAAAAATAATAATAATGAATTAATAATACTAAAGATGTCCACATATTTTATGTAGATATAGGTGGTAATTTGAGTTTTAAAATAGGGACAAGTATTTCTTCCACACTAAGATTACAAGGGGCTTTTACGCAAATACGTCCCTATACGTACATAATAATGATTTTACAAATAAATAGGTACATAAACAAATAGACATTTCAAAAACTTACTTGGATAAACGTGTGATCGAGACACGCATATAACAATAATTTCTTATCTCTATTTATATCGGAGTCTATGATATGGAACTAGACATTTCAAAAACTTACTTGGATAAACGTGTGATCGAGACACGCATATAACAATAATTTCTTATCTCTATTTATATCGGAGTCTATAATATGGAACCCCAAGACTTGAGACAAGATGTCAACTATCTCTATGA
Source organism: Diaphorina citri (assembly GCF_000475195.1). Lineage (NCBI taxonomy): Eukaryota > Metazoa > Arthropoda > Insecta > Hemiptera > Psyllidae > Diaphorina > Diaphorina citri. The sequence goes on along the minus strand of NW_007377636.1, from coordinate 80,731 downwards.
CATCATATTACTTACTAAACTTTTTTACAACCTCCCACCGTTTTTTAGAATTAGATATTACACCCCTTTGGTTAGTCGTATTTGATATGAAATGCAATGTTTAAGCATGTTTTGATTCAGAATATTTATATTCGGAGGAGCAATGTTACATTTTAATATCAGAATTAGATAGGTACGTAGGTATTCTTTCTGGGCCATGATTTTCACAGAAATAGAAGCTTAACAGTATATAAATTTATATATGTACTACTTGTGAATTTTGAGACGAGACTTGTCTTTCAGTGAAACAACTTCTTTAAATCAACGATTACCTACAGACTTAATATACGGGAATATTCTGAACCTATCTATGAGGTAGTACTAAGATGAGAAGGTAATAGGTGTACTTTTTATTTCATCAACTTCTTTAAATCAACGATTACCTACAGACTTAATATACGGGAATATTCTGAACCTATCTATGAGGTAGTACTAAGATGAGAAGGTGTACTTTTTATTTCACTTTAATTTTAAGTTACAATAGGCATCGATTTATTTTTCTACTTTGTCAACAGACACACAACATGATACGTTTGGAGCAAATCCCCTAAGCACCTAAACGAAAATCACAAGTGTAGTCATTGACAATTTTACCAACAGATCTTCCAATTTTTCCTGGGACATAACTAACTAAAGGAAAAATTTGAAGATTTTTTTACAAATAATTTTAACTGTAAATATACACTCGTGTAGGTAGGTACTTTTTTCAACAAGAGGGCATTTACCATATTACAGGTACTTTTTACAAAGGCAATTTCAGGTAGGTAGTGTAAGTTTGTAGGTAGTAAAAGACTATCTCTAATCTCTACTTACTAGTTGGACTATATAATATTGAAGGAACAGGTGTAAGTGTCTTCTGAAATTATTCTTAAAAAATAATTGAAATATATCTTTGCCGATTGATTTCTCTCCAGCTCATCACTATTATTTCAATTTTTGAGTTTTTGAAAATATCTTAAATCTTAATTTATCAACAACTTTTATTCGATATCTTAAGTCGAGATTTCTTATAAGAAATTACGATTTAAGTTTTCGATTACATATTTAAATGCGTTACAGATAGATGGGAAATATACGCATGGTAGAATATTATTTCAATTTTTGAGTTTTTGAAAATATCTTAAATCTTAATTTATCAACAACATTTACTTCGAGATCTTAAGTCGAGATTTCTTATAAGAAATTACGAATTAAGTTTTCGATTACATATTTAAATGCGTTACAGATAGATGGGAAATATACATATGAAGATAAAGAACTTCAAGTCTGATGAATTCGAGACGACTTGTAATCCTGGTACTCTAGGGATAACTCCCACGTAAGGGAGTTGAACAAATTTTGAATTTCTTTCTTTGGTCAACGTACAATACATATGATGACAAACAAAGACTTTGAAATTTATGAAATTTAAAAGAAGTAAATTTTTAAACTGAATATCTCCGTTTTATCTGTAATAGATGTTGGTACCTACGATAATTTTACATGTAACTTTTCTTTCAACTTAGTATAAATCCCAGACTTTCTTTTAAACAACTTAGTTTGATTTACTTTCTTTTGTTTTTAATTATTTTCATTAAGTTTAAAATTCTAGATTTATAATAATAATAAAATACTTGTGAAAAACTAAATCAAATAATTTTTCTTCCTAACGTTCGAAACTAATCATCCAAAAATAGGATGAATATCAGACTAGGAAATAGCAAACAATAAAAGTTGTCTTTGTCTTACTTACTGCATTTTTAGCAAGATAAGCCTGGGATGTAATTCCAAGTCAACTTTAGTAGAATATAATTAAAATAAATTGAAGCTGAGACGATGAGAATTTACAAACTGATAACAATACGAGTAAAATAGAGAAAAATTATTTGAATTTACCTACCAAGTCCTTCCACTACATCTTTATCCTGGAAAATCATTTGCTGGAACTCCAATTAACTGTTTCTGTTGTATTAGGTATTTATTTTTTCGATTTCTGTGCCCATTTGTTTTTTCTGACCTCTCAAGATTAGCGCAATCATTCACATTTTTTGTTATTCCTGGTACCTTGAAACAATTTAGTTTTTTTGGTTATTTAGTACTGATTTTTATATTTTTTCAATATTACCAAATTATGTTAATAAAATTACATACTATTAGTTACATTTTATTATAATTTTTCATTACGTGTTAGTCGAACAAAGCACAATAAAAACCTACAAATTAAGTACAGCATATAATTTGGTACCTATCCGAAATAATTCATCACGAAATTACATCATACCTACCTACTCACAATATTACAGAGTTTCTCTTTCTGTGTTGTGAAAATGAGAATATCTAGTAGGTAACAGGATCATTAATAGGTTGTGAATTTTCAAACTAGTTCAAAAGACACGAAATTAAGTACAGCATATAATTTGGTACCTATCCGAAATAATTCATCACGAAATTACATCATACCTACCTACTCACAATATTACAGAGGTTCTCTTTCTGTGTTGTGAAAATGAGAATATCTAGTAACAGGATCATTAATAGGTTGTGAATTTTCAAACAAGTTCAAAAGACACACTGCTTTTTTCGACTAATATGTCACAATTAAGTGCAATAATGCCAATTTGTCAGGCAATCAATACCAAACCCTGCTACATGATCACTTTCAGATAAATGATTAATATACAAAACAGTAATTAAGTAAATATTTATCTCGTAAAAGAAAATGACCATGATAATAGACAGCTGATCAAATCCTCACCCCAAATGAAACAAAAAATACAAGTTTCCTTACAAAATAGTTCCTAAAATTTTCTGTTTCAGAAGAAGAAATTTATTTACAGACTAAAAAAACCCCATTTCAGATCCGATTATAATTACAGGCTTTAAAATCAATAATGCAAATATCATATTTAGGATTCTACAGGCTGTTAGAATATCAAGCCATATCCCAAGCAGTAACAATTCATGTTCTTAGTTTTTTTTACATTATAATATGTATCCACTATCCATGTATCCACCCAATGCAACGCAGCGATTTCAACAGGCTCAAACCAATTCCATACCAAAATATTTCTACAGGCTCCAACCAACCCCGTAACAATTTTTTTTTTTTTTTTTTTTTTTTTTTTTTTTTTTTTTACTTTATATGTATCCACTATCCATGTATCCATCCACCGAACGCAACGCAGCGATTTCAAAATTATAAAATCAAAAGAAAAAAAAATCAAAATAGCAACATCCCCAAAGATATCATTCAGCCTTTTCAAACAACATACTTCTCATTCTCAACAGGCTCAAACCAATCCCATACCAAAATATTTCTACAGGCTCCAACCAACCCCGTAACAAAATATTCCTACAGACTCAAAACAACCCAATTCCAAACAACAAAACAAAATACTCCTACAGGCTCCAACCAACCCCATACCGAAATATCCCTACAGGTTCCAACCAACTCCATACCGAAATATCCCTACAGGCTCCAATCAACCCCATACCAAAATACTTCTACAGGCTCCAATCAACCCCATACCAAAATACTCCTACAGGCTCCAATCAAGCTCCTACCAAAATATTTCTACAGGCTCAAACCAACCCCATACCAAAATATTCCTACAGGCTCCAATCAACCCCATACCAAAATACTCCTACAGGCTCCAATCAACCTCATACCAAAATATTTCTACAGGCTCAAACCAACCCCATACCGAAATATCCCTACAGGCTCCAATCAACCCCATACCAAAATACTTCTACAGGCTCCAATCAACCCCATACCAAAATAATTCTACAGGCTCCAATCAACCCCATACCAAGATACTCCTACAGGCTCTAATCAACCTCATACCAAAACAAAATATTTCTACAGGCTCAAACCAACCCCATACCAAAATATTCCTACAGGCTCCAATCAACCCCATACCAAAATAATTCTACAGGCTCCAATCAACCCCATACCAAAATACTCCTACAGGCTCTAATCAACCTCATACCAAAACAAAATATTTCTACAGGCTCAAACCAACCCCATACCAAAATATTCCTACAGGCTCCAATCAACCCCATACCAAAAAACTCCAGGCTCCAATCAACCTCATACCAAAATATTTCTACAGGCTCAAACCAACCCCCTACCAAAATATTCCTACAGGCTCCAATCAACCCCATACCAAAATACTCCTACAGGCTCCAATCAACCTCATACCAAAATATTTCTACAGGCTCAAACCAACCCCCTACCAAAATATTCCTACAGGCTCCAATCAACCCCATACCAAAATACTCCTACAGGCTCCAATCAACCTCATACCAAAATATTTCTACAGGTTCAAACCAACCCCATGCCAAAATATTCTTTAGCTCAAACCAACCCCCTACCAAAATATTCCTACAGGCTCCAATCAACCCCATACCAAAATACTCCTACAGGCTCCAATCAACCTCATAACAAAATATTTCTACAGGTTCAAACCAACCCCATGCCAAAATATTCCTACAGGCTCCAATCAAACCCATACCAAAATACTCCTACAGGCTCAAACCAAACCTATTCCTACAGGCTCCAACCAACCCCATACCAAGCAACAAAACAAAATATTTCTACAGGCTCACTCTAACCCCATTCCAAACAATATACCAAAATATTCCTACAGGCTCCAACCAACCCCATTCCGAAAAAAAAATATCCCTACAGGCTCCAAACAACCCAATTCCAAACAACAAAACATTAATACAGGCTCTAACCAACCCCATTCCAAACAACAAAACAAAATATTCCTACAGGCTCAAACCAACCCAATTCCAAACAACAAAACAAAATATTCCTACAGGCTCCAACCAACCCCATACCAAAATATCCCTACAGGTTCCAACCAACTCGATGCCAAAATATTTCTACAGGCTCAAACCAACCCAATTCCAGACAACAAAATAAAATATTCCTGCAGACTCATAAAAACCCAATTCCTAACAACAGAACAAAATATTGATTAAGACTTCAACCAAACCCACTCCAAACAACATAGCATAATATTCTTACAGGCTCACACCAACCCTATTCCAAACATACCTACCACATAATTCCTACAGACTAAAACCAACCCCATACCAAAATATCCTTACAGGTTCCAACCAACTCCATGCCAAAATATTTCTACAGGCTCAAACCAACCCAATTCCAAACAACAAAACAAAATATTCCTACAGGCTCCAACCAATCCAATTCCAGACAACAAAATAAAATATTCCTGCAGACTCATACCAACCCAATTCCTAACAGAACAAAATATTGATTAAGACTTAAACCAACCCCACTCCAAACAACATAGCACAATATTCCTACAGGCTCACACCAACCCTATTCCAAACATACCACATAATTCCTACAAACTAAAACCAACCCTAACCAAACAACATTCCAAACTACAACAGGCTCACACCAACCCTATTCCAAACACACCACATAATTCCTACAAACTAAAACCAACCCTAACCAAACAACATTCCAAACTACATCGCTACCAAAATACATATTCCACAGGTTTAAAGCAACTCCATATCACACAACATGCCAAATTATTCCTACTGACTCAAAATAACCTTATTAAAATAACATTCCCAGTTTTAAATTTCAACCAACTACACCAAACACCATAACAAAATATTCCTACAGGCTCCTACAGGATTATTCATATTAATTTTATTTATTTATTTTTTCCTACAAATCTCTCTCTGGTCAAAAATTAATTTTTAGCCAAATTGTGTAAAAAAATGGAGAACTGAATTTTCAAAGATTTTTTTTATATAAAACTAAACCTTTTTTTATAATTTTGAAGAGGAAATTTGATGGAGAGGAGTAGCTCTGAAAGAGTCAAGCTAGTTACAAGAGAGGAAATAAAAAATAAGTTTGTACAGAAACTGATATTCTGCGAAACGGACTTCAATAAAGATTTGCGAAATGCACAGATTAGCAGAACTTAATACAATGAGCATCACAAATTTTCTATGCACTCTGCTCATTAAACTACCTACACCTGTACAAACATTATTTGATAGTTTGATTCTTTCTAGAGCATTCCAAACTACATCGCTACCAAAATACATATTCCACAGGTTTAAAGCAACTCCATATCACACAACATGCCAAATTATTCCTACTGACTCAAAATAACCTTATTAAAATAACATTCCCAGTTTTAAATTTCAACCAACTACACCAAACACCATAACAAAATATTCTTCAGGTAGGTAGTGTAAGTTTGTAGGTAGTAAAAGACTATCTCTAATCTCTACTTACTAGTTGGACTATATAATATTGAAACACCATACACCATCTTATGATATTGATTCTAAACTTGGGAGTTTCAGAAAAGCATTGAGTTAAGAGTCTAATTAGGTCCTGATCTGGAAATTTCTTTGTAATAAGTACCTATACACAATAATTACAAGTTTTCCGCAGCATTTTATATTTTCCGTGATTTTTCTTTTATTTTAACAATAGAGTTTTTTCTAATCGTACTTGAGTACGTACATGAATACAATATATTTTTTTACAGATAATAATTATTGTTTTTTCGTTTTAGATTTACATTTTAACATTTTACGCAAGTCGAGAATATTAAGTTTTTCCTACAATAAGACTCTGTACAGATTTGTTTATTTTAGGTTTGAAAGACTCCTTTTAACCATTATTATTAAACTTATCGCGATTTAAATGTAACAACAAACACTCTCACAGACAGGCTCTAGCCAACAAACCCATTCTAAACTTACCAAATAATTCCTACAGGCTAAAACCAACCCTAATCAAACACAGGCAAATATCCCTACAGGCTCCAACCAACCCCATTCCAAGCAACATACCAAAATATCCCTACAGGCTCCCACCAACCCTATTCCAAACATACCAAAATATTTCTTCAGAAAAAAAAACTACCCACCAAAACACTCTCACAGACAGGCTCTAGCCAACAAACCCATTCTAAACTTACCAAATAATTCCTACAGGCTAAAATCAACCCTAATCAAACAACATTCCATTGAACACAAAGGTTAAACGCACAAATGAGCAGTGACCAGTGTTAGGTTAGGGTTAGGTTAAACGCACGAATGAGCAGTGACCAGTGTAAGGTTAGGGTTAGGTTAAACGCACAAATGAGCAGTGATTGTAACAACAAATGAAATTCGTCATTCAGTGAAATAAACGAAAAAAATATTCTGAATCAAACAATTCAATATAACTAAAATCTACTTACTTACTTATGTATACTTTTACCAAATGGCAATAGTTGAATAAGTACACCAGTTACCAATACAACTTTGGTAAACAGATAATTCTCTATCTACACATACTTAGGTCAGCATTTTAAAGGTATGATCTTGCCTCGCACAGCCACTTGGTCAGCGAAGAAATAAATACATAGTTTAAATAAAAATCCAAACAGTTTTATGAACGCCTAGAATCTATATTAGTATGCAATGTGCGAAACAAAGTTGTTGTTTTTTTTTAGTAAGTAGGTAGGATGTGAATCCCTTTTGCCAGCTTAATTAGCTTGGTGGGTAGTGAGTCTGCCTTGTAAGCACTAGGTTTGACAATTTAATTTGGTGGATACTTGATAAATACCTAACATACAAAGGGTTAGGTTGAACACAAAAAGGAATTTTCCAAATGAGCAGTGACCAGTGTTAGGTTAGGGTTAGGTTAAACGCAAAAAGTATGTGTCACAACATGTCGTTCGCGCCGGTCAAAACTACATCTAGCACACTCTTAAAGTAAGTTTTTCCTCTTATATAGAAATTTTCAGTAAATTTGCCATTGACGTGTCTTATGCATAATTACCCGGATTTGATTTCTTATCTGTTTAGGATTTTGATTTCACCATTTTAGGTAAGGGATACTTAATATTGATTTCAAAAATGTCTAGGAATGATAGCAATAAATTTCCATGATTTAGGACAAAGTGCTAGCTGTAGAAACTTGACTACCTAAACATCAATTATTCCGATTCTCTCAGTCAATTTTCTTTCCTTTTGTTTAGTACCAAGTTGAATTGACATAGTTAGGAATTTTGCTTACACTCCTGGTTAAGTAGTTGCAGTAAAGTGATGGAGACTTTCAGGATAGAAATTTTACTCAAAAAAACCTTAACTTACATAATTTGTTTTGGCTATTACCTACCTATACCTAACCCTATTCCTTGTTATTCAAATAAATTCATTTTACCCTTTATCCAGCCTTTTCCATAAGAGTATAAACTACCAGATTTTTCTTTGATGTGAATCCCTTTTGCCAGCTTAATTAGCTTGGTGGGTAGTGAGTCTGCCTTGTAAGCACTAGGTTTGACAATTTAATTTGGTGGAGACTTGATAAATACCTAACATACATAATACACTGCAAGTAAATCATCCAGACTACCATTATTGGCATTACCATTCTAGGAACTGTTCTCCAAGTGATGTGATGTGACACAATTATCCCAATACTTACTTTAAGCACTTACCAAGTAGGTAGGTACACACTTCCAAATATGATATTGTCTCAGTTCTTATTTGTCTTATTTTCTATCTTTTTTTTATGTTTTTTCTTCTAATTGTTTTTGCTCAAAAAGAAATCAAAAAGCTGAAGACAGCACAAGATCTTGCACATTTAAAAATTTAATAAGAAGTAGTCCTGAATACATTGCTAATTTTATTAGAAATGTGATTGGAATAATTAAAAAAAAACAACATTCCAAACGACATACCTACCAAAATACATATTCCACAGTTTTAAACCAACCCTACCAAGCAAATTACCAAAATATCCCTAACAGTTTCAAAGCAATCCCATTCCAAACAACATACCAAAATATTCCTACAGGCTCGAACCAACCAGTTCAAAAAAATAATAATAATAAAATCTACAGGCTCAACCCTACTTCAAAATACATATTCACAAAGGCTTAACTCAACTCCATATATTCTAAAATAATCCTACAGGCTCACACAAACTCTATTCCAAGCAACATACCAAAATACATGTTCCTACAGGCTCAAACCAACCCTACCAAACAACATAATACTTTTTTTCAGGCTATTAAAACCAACTCCATTCCAAACAACATACCAAATTTACTCCTACAGCCTCCAAACAACCCCATATCAAAAAACATACCAAAATATTCCTACAGGCTCAAACTAACCCTATTCCAAGCAATATACCAAAATATTCCTACAGACTAATGAAACCAACCCTACCAAACAACAACATACCAAAACATTCCTACAGGCTCACACCAACCCCATTCCAAACAACAAAACAAAATATTCCTACAGGCTTAAACCAACCCCATACCAAAATATCCCTTCAGGATCAAACCTACCCCATTTCAAAAAACATACCAAAATATTTCTACGGGCTCAAACCAACCTTCCAAACAACATACCAAAATATTCCTACAGGCTTAAACCTACCCCTTTCCAAACAACACTCCCTGGTTTAAAATAACCTCAACAAACATTATACCAAAACATTCCGACATACAGTATCAAAAACTCGACAGTCCAATAATCCTTCAGGATCAAACCAACCCCATTCCAAATTTTTCTATAGGCTTTTAGGGCACCAAATATTCCTACAAGCTCAAATCAACCAAATTCCAAGCAACATAACAAAATATTTCTACAGGCTCGAAACAATAGCCGCCCCTATTTAAAACAACATTCTCAGGCTTTAACCAACTCTACCAAACAACATACCAAAACAGTTCCGCAGGATAAAACCAAACACACTTCAAACACGGAAAAAAATTATAAAATGAACCATTCTCAACAATAAACAAAACAGATTACATACCTAACTCTATCCATAATACAAAATATTCCTAGAGGCTCTAAACCCAATCCAAACAATAATACCTAGAAACCGAAAAGCATACTGTATCCATAGTAACATAGGTACCAAAAAACTCATGCACACTCACAACCCAACCCCAAATCAAACCAATATACATACTGTAAATAACCCTATTGTTTACCTCTTGTAAAATAAAATTACTTACAGTTTCCAAAGTTACCAGTCAAGTGAAGACGTTGTTCTTTTACCTATACTAATATACTGAAAATATTCTTGGTATTTAACTGGTCTTACTTGAAAAATGCAAGCTAGGTCATTAGGTCTTCAAACCAGAGACCATTCCATTTCAAAATATGACTAACCAATTTATGTATACCTTCCCTATGTTTCATTCAACATTTGTGAACCAAGAAGTGGTAATAATACAACCATTATTTTGACTCAACTATGTTAGAACCCATTCATTTTGTTCCCTTGATTTATAATAATATAACTTAAATTAATATAACTAACAATATAATAACACTACTATATTAAAATATAGACATTCTACATATTATTAAATCCATTGTTTTTCATCCATTCTTATAAATTGAAGTTATTTTCAGGTATTAAGGTAAAAAATCTTTGACCTACTGATTCTAGTAAAACTAACTTCTTATCAGATCCAAACTTTTTTTGTAAGGGGAAAATTATCCAGTCTTACACATAAGGATTCATTCAGTGGAATTCAGACTAGACAAACAGGTAAACCTCATGTGTGCAAGACAATCCCAATGGTCACCCACCAGCCCACCACCCACAATGTTGCTTACTGCAGTAATACTCGCACATTAAAAACTAGTGGGTACAGTCTACAGGGTGTTTAATAAAAAAAGGTGCCACCCCCGAAAACTCAAGAACCGTTTGAAATTCGGGAAAACGCTAAAACACGTATTTCTTTATTTTTAAGGGGAACTCATTTTTAGGGGATCTCAATTTTTCAGCGCTATAATATGCGGCCCGTGGGTACAGTCTACAGGGTGTTTAATAAAAAAAGGTGCCACCCCCGAAAACTCAAGAACCGTTTGAAATTCGGGAAAACGCTAAAACTCATTTTTAGGGGATCTCAATTTTTCAGCGCTATAATAGGTGGCCTCAAGGGGGTCAACTTTAAAATCTTAAATGAGAACCCCCTACTTGTGACACATCATATTAAAGGTCTTAAATAACGTAGTACTTTGGTACAAGTTTGAGTTCAATCCAACAACCAGGGCCGGAGTTATGGTTTATTCAAATTTTACTTTTTCCATGTTCTCCCACCAATAGGGGAAGCACCAAAAATTGGAAATTCATATTGGGTGATTTGAGCTTCAAATAGGTCCCACTAATGAATAACACTGAAAATCGGTCCCAAAAATAAAATTTTGAAACATCCATTTTCAACGTAGTACTTTGGTACAAGTTTGAGTTCAATCCAACAACCAGGGCCGGAGTTATGGTTTATTCAAATTTTACTTTTTCCATGTTCTCTCACCAATAGGGGAAGCACCAAAAATTGGAAATTCATATTGATTGGTGATTTGAGCTTCAAATAGGTCCCACTAATGAATAACACTGAAAATCGGTCCCAAAAATAAAATTTTGAAACATCCATTTTCATTCACCCCCAGAGGCCATCAGGGCCGAAAGTCCAAATTTCATTTCTGGGTCTCAGTTTCAACTTGAACCATTAGTGGGACCTTTTTGAAGCACAAATCAACACTCGATATGAATTTCCCTTTTTTGGTGCTTCCCCTGTTGGCGGGAGAACATGGAGAAAGAAAATTTTGAATAGGCCATGACTCAGCTCCTGGTTGTCGGATCAATCTCAAACTTGTACCAAAGTACTACGTTCTTTAAGACCTTTGATATGATGTATCACAAGTAGGGGGTTCTCATTTAAGATTTTAAAGTTGACCCCCCCTGGGGCCACCCCTGATAGTGCTGAAAAATTGATATCCCCTAAAAATGCGTTCCCCTTAAAAATAAAGAAATAGGTACTACTTTCAGCGTTTTTCCGAATTTTAAACGGTTCTAGAGTTTTCAGGGGTGGCAACTTTTTTATTAAAAATCCTGTATATGACAGTTTAGATTCAGGTAGGAACAATACTTTGGTATTTATCAACCAATATATTTAGCATGTTGAATGCAATATTTCTCACAGATCACCAAAGTTAAGCTATACTGTGTGTGGTTGGTATCTGGTCAGATAACATCTGGACATGTGCCACTTGCCTTTAATAGCCCACCCAGGCTGGGGGAGGTGAATGTGATTAGCTGGTTGACATTCCAGTGAAATGGTGAGTCAGAAAAGTCTGATGTTACCTTCACATTTAAAGGGATCCCCTCAGATAAAAAGAGTAGGTTCTTAAGAAGGTAGGCGTATTATTTTGGGTAAACTATTAAATTACATCAACCCAGATTTCAATAAGGTGATAATAGAGAGTACTTTTTATCACCTTGTGGACCTTAAAGCTACATTTAGAACACTCCTAGAGCAAGTATAAAGGAAGATAAGGTTTACCTTCTTTTGTACACAGAGCTCTTTGATAATTATGTAGTATGTACTATCACATTGCTATTTAGTTGTAGGTACAATGTGGTCAATGGTGAGCTGGGCTTTGCTAAAAACTATACTTACTTTTCTGATCTGGATAATTCACTAGCCCAGGTAGGTGCAGAAGGTGAAAAAAAAAGAAATGAAAAATACACAAGACAGACTGGTTCAACCGGTTGTCTTGTGGGGTGGATGGTCCAAAAATCCAAGATCCAAGTAACCAAAATACCAAATTTAAAAAAAAAAAATCCAAACTTCAGAAAACGGTAAATTTTAAACAAGAAATTTGAAATTTACCGCCATTACCGCGAATGGGACTTACAGTGTTGCCGTGCAATCTTTTATGTACTCAAAGAGCGTATTTTTAAAAAATACGCTCTTTGAGATTTTCAAAGGGAAAAAAAGATTTTGCACTTGCCCCACAACTGATAACGATTAGGTTTATACATTTAGGCCGTGGTTATGAACAGGGCCATCGTAGGACATCGTCGGACTTTTTGCGTGTAAAGTTGGCGGGAAATTCGAATTTTTGATTTTTTCTCCGCAACTTGTACAATCTGAATTCATTTTTTACTTTTTATCTTTAGTTTGCACGTTTATATTATACTTTTCATTTATATTAGCTATTAAAAACAAGCAAATTACAAAGCAAACAAAAATAAATATAAAATGAATTTTAAAAATTGCCGCCGGGACAGGTATCGCACGTCGTCCGAGCTCATCTCAGCCCTGTTCATAAACACACCCTTAACAAAGGAATGCTACGATTTCTTTATAGTTAAAAATTATTAAGAACGGGAATATGGATATAGGCATAAAAAATGAAAAAATCCACCGATTTTGACCTTCTTGTATATTAAAAAATACGCTCTTTGAGATTTTCAAAGGGAAAAAAAGATTTTGCACTTGCCCCACAACTGATAACGATTAGGTTTATACATTTAACAAAGGAATGCTACGATTTCTTTATCGTTAAAATTATTAAGAACGGGAATATGGAAATAGGCATAAAAAATGAAAAAATCTACCGATTTTGACCTTCTTGTATATTTTACATTCTACCAACATGAAGTTACATAAAACCTAGTGACTTTTGTGACTATTTGTTGGCATCCTTGTAGAAAGCGGCCATGTTCTTTATTTTAATCATATGTTTGAAAAGGATTGCCTATGCTTGAAAACTTGCAGTGCAGTGAAAAAGAATTCGATTTTAACTCTTTATTTTAATCATATGTTTGAAAAGGATTGCCTATGCTTGAAAACTTGCAGTGCAGTGAAAAAGAATTCGATTTTAACAAAAAAAAAAACCTTTTTAACTTTAGTTCGTAATACTTTTTACAAATAATTAATTGTTTCTTGTTTTAATTTAGATTTAAATACCGTGTGTAATTGTTTTTCAATATTGGTTCTAAAACTATTACTACCTTTTCAGTTCATATACATTTTACATTTCTACCTATCGAGTTGTGGAGGCTTCAGCTGAATGCACTACCTATAGGTAAGTGTAAATTTCGTCTTGTAATTTTTTCAGTGTAGGTTATTTACGTCTATTTGAGAGAAGCTCTGACATTCAAAACTTTGCCTTTAAGGCTTCAGCTGAATGCACTACCTATAGGTAAGTGTAAATTTCGTCTTGTAATTTTTTCAGTGTAGGTTATTTACGTCTATTTGAGAGTAGCTCTGACATTCAAAACTTTGCCTTTGGTGATCTCGTGAATAGTTGATTGTCAAATGTCTCATCATCCCCTATCTACTTTGAAACTGGAACCTCTTTGAAGTTTTAGAACTCTTCATTTTCCTCTCACAATCAATACCAAATACTTCATCATAACCAACTTTACTGCAAGAGTTCAGAGTGTTTCTAAACTAAAGTTTAACCAGTCTAGAGATTATATTCAAATTCATCAGTAAGTTAGTTGTAATTCATCATAAATTTAACATGTAAATCACAATTTTACACACTACTCAGTACTCACTTCATTTTTTAAAACACAAAAATTGATTTGTACCTATGCCTTGTAAAAATATTTGAGGTTAGAATATTAATATTTGATGAAAAAAAATTCAAGTTTATTTTATTGATTTGTACCTATGCCTTGTAAAAATATTTGAGGTTAGAATATTAATATTTGATGAAAAAAAATTCAAGTTTATTTTCGGCATCTAGCACACTCTTAAAGTAAGTTTTTCCTCTTATATAGAAATTTTCAGTAAATTTGCCATTGACGTGTCTTATGCATAATTACCCGGATTTGATTTCTTATCTGTTTAGGATTTTGATTTCACCATTTTAGGTAAGGGATACTTAATATTGATTTCAAAAATGTCTAGGAATGATAGCAATAAATTTCCATGATTTAGGACAAAGTGCTAGCTGTAGAAACTTGACTACATGCGAATATTGATATTTAAAATTGAGTATTTTTTTCCCCTAGCATCTCAATATTTTGTCACAATATCAGTGCTAGCTCCGTGCAAGATATAAGCTTATATGAAGGGTTAAGCTTATATTTACGAATCTACGAAATAACTTGACTACCTAAACATCAATTATTCCGATTCTCTCAGTCAATTTTCTTTCCTTTTGTTTAGTACCAAGTTGAATTGACATAGTTAGAAATTTTGCTTACACTCCTGGTTAAGTAGTTGCAGTAAAGTGATGGAGACCTTCAGGATAGAAATTTTACTCAAAAAAAAACCTTAACTTACATAATTTGTTTTGGGTTCTACTTTGACACAGGTGATCGGGAATGGCTCATTTGGTATCGTGTACCAGGCCAAGCTGTTGGACTCAGGGGAACTGGTAGCTATCAAGAAAGTTCTACAGGACAAGCGGTTCAAGAATCGCGAGATGCAAATTATGAGACGGCTCGAGCACTCGAACATTGTCAAGCTCAAGTACTTCTTCTATTCAAGTGGAGACAAGAAAGATGAGGTAAGGAATCAAAGAAAGACAAAACAGAAAAGAAGGGAAAAATGAAAAATAATAATTACCATCTAAAAGTAAATGTTGTTTCATTGTCAAGCTCAAGTACTTCTTCTATTCAAGTGGAGACAAGAAAGATGAGGTAAGGAATCAAAGAAAGACAGAACAGAAAAGAAGGAAAAAATGAAAAATAATAATTACCATCTAAAAGTAAATGTTGTTCTTCAGTTCATAATTACATAGGTATGTCAATATGAACCTTCACAGAGTTACAGAGTTATTCATCCAGATTTTAAAGAAGTCAATTAGGAATAAACCACTATATAACTGCTGAGGTTATTTTAGTGACGGGGCTTTACCCTGTATTCGGTTACAAGCTAACCGCCCACTCACAAAAACCTCACCTAGCCTGAGTGAGGCCGGAAAAAGGCAGCAGCCCGCGATTGTCGGTACTTAATTACATAGGTATGTCAATATGAACCTTCACAGAGTTACAGAGTTATTCATCCAGATTTTAAAGAAGTCAATTAGGAATAAACCACTGTATAACTGCTAAGGTTATTTTAGTGACGGGGCTTTACCCTGTATTCGGTTACAAGCTAACCGCCCACTCACAATAACCTCACCTAGCCTGAGTGAGGCCGGAAAAAGCCAGCAGCCCGCGATTGTCGGTACTTTTAGGGCTGTTTGCCCCTACAGCTAAGCCTTAGAGTGGTAATATTTACTGGGTGTAAACTAATGGCCAAAACTTCCCGGACTTAATGACCACAGTTTGTTGCCCAAGCACTTAGTACTTAGTTTGAACTTTTATCCAGTGCTTAAGTACATTCTTTGTAGATAAGTCTTGTATGTTGGTTGAATACCTTCCAAAAATAGCAAAAAGACCTCTTCAACCAGATTGAATACAAACTCAGAGGTAATTAATTTTACCTTTAAAACAAAGTAGTTGCCTATATCAAAGTGGGTGGGTATGTACTTGTACATATCTACTTGCTTTTTTTTAGTACATACCAAAGTACTAAGCTACTTTTGCATGTATTGTTTTGGACAATACTTCTGTGTGCATTACTACCTATAGGGTGCATTAAATAGGTGGTAAAAGAAGGGGGCTGTAGAGAAGGTATATTTTCAAGGCTAGTATCAAGGACACACATGTCAATCAGTCACAATCAATGTGTTGCCAAAAAAATATTTACTGGGTGTAAACTAATGGCCAAAACTTCCCGGACTTAATGACCACAGTTTGTTGCCCAAGCACTTAGTACTTGGTTTGAACTTTTATCCAGTGCTGTACATTATTTGTAGATAAATCTTGTATGTTGGTTGAATACCTTCCAAAAATAGCAAAAAGACCTCTTCAACCAGATTGAATACAAACTCAGAGGAAATTAATTTTACCTTTGAAAACAAAGTAGTTGCCTATATCAAAGTGGGTGGGTATGTACTTGTACATATCTACTTGCTTTTTTTTTTTGAAGTACATACCTACCAAAGTACTTAGCTACTTTTGCATGTATTGCTTTGGACAATACTTCTGTGTGCATTACTACCTATACTACATGCTATGTAGGGTATTGGAGTGTTCTAGTTATACCTAACTAGTTATTTTCTAATAGCTATAGGTACCTACCCTTTGTAGATCCATTATTAATAATAATATAGTAATTTAAAATACTGTAGTAATAGAAAGTAAAAAGTACTTGGATATTGTCTTTTTTTAGTACCTGATACTTATCTACCTCCCTGTTTTAGACAAGGTATTCACCCAATAAAATTTATAAAAACTCAATAAATATTTAATTGAGTTTTCAAATCACCCAGTATGTTTTTTGGGAATTGTCAGCTGATAATGTCATTATTGAATTTCCTTACCTAACACAAAGCCACAAAAATTTAGACTTGTGTTAAATATAAAAGGGAAAGTTCTTTAGAGACAGATAGAGATGAATGTTTAAAATTGAGTTTGGGTGAGTGTGAAAGAACGGAAATGTGTATATAACAGGTTGTCACATCTCTGTGCCATTTTCCTCCCATAGATGCTTAGTACATACTCTGATGACCAAACATTGACCTCTTCAAAGTGTCTCTTCCCTCTTGAGAGAAAACAATAGCTACTGTTGAATGAGGATTATCAGGGTAAATTGATTACTGCCTAATCAATAAAATCAATCTTTCGTTTAAAAACTCACAAAAAATAATACATCTGTTGTAAATAACAATTATAAACAGTTGCAAATAAAATAATGACAAGTAAATAGCAGCAACTTAGTATGTAACTAAATACATTATCATGTAGGTAACTAGATGGGTACTTGGGTAGGTACCTACTTACTGTTTTACTTTACCTCCTTGTGACTATGTACCTATTATTTGTAATCTAAGCTCTGAGATACGATCT
This sequence comes from Diaphorina citri, assembly GCF_000475195.1. NCBI lineage: Eukaryota > Metazoa > Arthropoda > Insecta > Hemiptera > Psyllidae > Diaphorina > Diaphorina citri. The sequence continues at coordinate 62,982 of NW_007377636.1, read as the reverse complement.
TGCATGTTGAAATACTATACACCTGTAATCATGGAACTAGAATGGAGTGAACATTCCTATAGGTACCACTACGATGGTCCTGTTTTCTTTTACAACGATCCTTTCGCTCGTATTGCTTTTTTTACCCTTTTTAATCCTTCAACTTGGATTCTGCCCGGTATCTGTTGGTCCTTAATCAGTCGTCTTTATCTATTTTGTTCCCATTTCTCCTCCAAACCCTATTTACCTACTATTTATTAACTCTCGATCACTTTGTCTCTACGTATTCTGTTCTAAACATTTGCATGATTTAGTGTTACTTAGTGTCATTGTTACAAGTGCAAGTCTTGTCGTTTGTTGAAGCATCTATTAATCTCTTACTGAATCCATACTGTCGTGTCTGTTTCTTTGTTTCAGAAATCCTCTAAGTTAAGTACCTAGCACATCGAGATAGTTGTGTTTAAATTTCGCGCGCTCAAAGTTTTCTCGTTTCATCCGGTTAATATGAATTATAATGAGCTCGTTATCTGCAATTCCAGAACTAGAATCAGTTTCGTGTCCGTCTGGGGTGAGCAGTTCATCTCAACCATTGGACGTCAATAGGAAAGTTGCTGACTTTGAATATTTCGTCAACAATGTTCTCAAAGAGAAACTAAAACTGTACGAAATATCCTTGGACAAAATCAACACAGAAATCGCCGAGTATATTCAGCTGAAGAATATTGTTGAAACTCTCCTAGAAGGAGAACTCGATGGCATTAGCGCCCAGGTGGATGTTGGATGCAATTATTATCTCCAAGCAAAATCCAAGGAGTCTCACATCAAAAACATACTAGTGAATGTTGGCTTGAATACTTACGTCGATCTAACTCTGAATCAAGCGCTAACTTTTACCAATCAAAAAATCAAAGTTTACAATCTTCAAACGAAAGAAATTCGGAAAAACATTGCCATCACAAAGGCCCACATTAAGTTGACCTTGTTCGGAATTCAAGAGTTGTTGAATGTAAAGTAGTGAACAAACATTTGTCATCAAGTAAGGAATTCTCCTTGTTAGGAACTTCCCTTGTGTGTCCTTTTCATCACTTTTTCTTTTTTCATATTTACGTGTAAACTTTTTGTTTAGTCTCCTCCCGAAAATGAGCGATCAAAGGCCCAGAACAACGTCTTTTGCCGAAGGTAATTTTCATTTTTAATTTCCTGCACATGCACCTTCCTTTTTTTAAGTTTCAAGTTATAAAGCATCACTGAACTTCACTTCTAATTAACGTTAGGTATTCAACCAATCATACAAGATCGTCTCTTTGTACATAAAACTTCAACTTGTCCTAAATCCTGAAAACTTTTTGTTTAGTCTCCTCCCGAAAATGAGCGATCAAAGGCCCAGAACAACGTCTTTTGCCGAAGGTAATTTTCATTTTTAATTTTCCTGCACCTGCACCTTCCTTTTTTTAAGTTTCAAGTTATAAAGCATCACTGAACTTCACTTCTAATTAACTTTAGGTATTCAACCAATCATACAAGATCGTCTCTTTGTACATAAAACTTCAACTTGTCCTAAATCCTGTTCTAATTAACGTTAGGTATTCAACCAATCATACAAGATCGTCTCTTTGTACATAAAACTTCAACTTGTCCTAAATCCTGAAAAAAAAATTGTAATGGCATTTTGCATAAAACTCCAACTTGTCCTGTGTTGAAAAAAAAGCCTCTATCTGTAAGACAATTTGTAATGTCATTTTGTGTTGGTTATTTTACAGGCAATAAGCCCACCAACTACCCTCCTCTCGAGGACATGAAGATCAGTACATTCTCTCCTCGTAACAAAGTAACCACTGTGGTCGCCACCCCAGGCCAGGGCCCGGATAGACCTCAGGAGATCTCCTACACTAATACTAGGGTAAGTAATAATATCTCCATAGCCTTGTACTAGTCGAGATGATGGAACTTGGAATTGGAACTTAAACAAGACTTGACCAGGCCAGGGCCCGGATAGACCTCAGGAGATCTCCTACACTAATACTAGGGTAAGTAATAATATCTCCATAGCCTTGTACTAGTCGATATTATGGAACTTGGAATTGGAACTTAAACAATACTTGAAACAACAACAACGATAGCAACAACAACAACAAGATGGGCCTAGCTTTCAATAATTGGAGTAAAAGATTTTTCCATAGTGGGTCAAGAGTTGCTATAAGGGAATTGGGATACCAAAAATTGAAACCTCGAGATCTCTTGGCGACCGAAAAACCGCCAAAAACTCACTGAAATTTGGTACTTTTTCACTTGGTTACTCATAACGTCATAACTCCTAAGTAAATTACGTCCCTTACAGAATTTTCGAGCTTAAAGATTTTTCCATAGTGGGTCAAGAGTTGCTATAAGGGAATTGGGATACCAAAAATTGAAACCTCGAGATCTCTTGGCGACCGAAAAATCGCCAAAAACTTTGGTACTTTTTCACTTGGTTACTCATAACGTCATAACTCCTAAGTAAATTACGTCCCTTACAGAATTTTCGAGCTTGGCTATTAACCAGCTTAACTCCATACACAAAAGGCCCACTCTGAGGCTTAGGTGCAGGGGTAACTGCCCCAAAAGATGGGTTAAGCGTATGTTTTTTAGAAATGTGAATATTGATATTTAAAATTGAGTATTATTTCCCCTAGCATCTCAATATTTTGTCACAATATGAGCGCTAGACATAAGCTTATATTATGAAGGGTTAAGCTTATATTTACGAATCTACGAAATAAACTTCCCTATTTTTGTTCTACTTCAACTCCATACACAAAAGGCCCACTCTGAGGCTTAGGTGCAGGGGTAACTGCCCCAAAAGATGGGTTAAGCGTATGTTTTTTAGAAATGCGAATATTGATATTTAAAATTGAGTATTTTTTTCCCCTAGCATCTCAATATTTTGTCACAATATCAGTGCTAGCTCCGTGCAAGACATAAGCTTATATGAAGGGTTAAGCTTATATTTACGAATCTACGAAATCGTACCTATCTAACTACCTATCTTTATATATTTAGTAGGTAAACATTCAAAATAACACCTAAGATATGGCACAGAATACCTATTACCTAGGTACCTACTTGTAAATTATTATTCTGCGTCGCACTTCATATTGTGCTTGCCTATTCTCACCACAAAGCTCCTTTTTCTCAAAATTATGGGGAAGCAAAGTAGCGAGGGAAGTGGTACATAAAATTTATGTACTCGAACCCATTTCACAACGAGCACAATCGGGTTTTGTTTACTTTTTGAAAAGTGTTTTTGAAGGAAAATTTCGAATTTCTGAAAACTGATAAGGTGATAAGTGATAAAAGAAGATAGTGTGGTGATAACGGATAATTCTTGCTGATAACAGTCATCTACTGATAAGATAAGAGGAATGTAATACTCTTGCAAATCAAACAGCAAGAAGCCGTTCTGTGATAGCCACAGTGAATGATTTGGTAATGGAATGTCGAGTAGATGTTGCGAACGTGTATGATGAGAATGTTGACTATGTAATGAATGAAATGAAGAATGAAGGTATGATGGCACTAATAGACAGACACCTAATAGAAACAGTGATACCTACTTATTTTTTTCCCCAAGTCCCACTCACAAGATACTTACCTTGGAGTAAAATTCACATGCCTCATGTTGAGAACTGATGCAGTTTACTAATCTATCTTTTAAATCTATGATGTGTTGCTGGTATGACCTTCACAAATCAGCACTGGGACTGCTAAGTGGCATAGGTTACCATTCAAGTCTTTATTCTGCTTGTGGAAAGACAAACAATAATTTTGTAATCAATATGCCTATTTCTGAACAACAACTGAACCTCGATATAAATGAAACTGGATATAGTGGAAACCTGGATATAAGAGAAAAAAAGGGTGGTCCCCTGGATTCTCTTATATCCAAGTTCGACTGTATTATTAACTTCCTACATTATGTATTGCAGGTGACTCAGGGGTGGACCAACTGGTCGAAATCATCAAAGTCCTCGGCACGCCGACCCGGGAGCAAATCCGCGAGATGAATCCCAACTACACCGAGTTCAAGTTTCCGCAGATCAAGTCTCACCCATGGTCCAAAGTGTTCCGGGTTCGAACTCCGCCCGACGCGATAGACCTGATTTCCCGCCTCCTCGAGTACACGCCGAGCTCCCGGATTTCCCCCCTCCAGGTGAGAAGCATAACCCCATTCCTTATAGAGCTCAGGGCTGTTTGCCCCTACAGCTAAGCCTTAGAGTGGTCTTTTTATGTACGGAGTTAAGGAGTGATGTTACTTAACTTTAGTTTCCCCTGAGGAACAGGTGGATTTAGGGGGAGAATGAGGAGGAACTGTAGATTCAATATCCTATCACCACTAGCTAATTATTGTTTTCGATCTTCTCTTCGCAGGTTTTCCTCAACCTTGTGTTAGAGTTTATGCCAGAGACTGTATACAAAGTGGCCAAACACTACAGCAAATCCAAGCAAAACTTCCCTTGCTTCTATACTAAGCTGTATATCTACCAGTTGTTCCGTAGCTTAGCCTACATACATGTTCTAGGTAAGATGGAGGTTCTATATCTTGGAACGTTAATTCCCCCTCAATTGCGACTTTTAATTACGGAGATCTTATCGTCCCGAAATCGAAGAGAGGAGGACAAAATTTATGTGTTCAAGATAAAGTTTAATCTGTTTAATATAAAGGGTGGGTTCATTTTTTTTTTTTTTTTTTACTTTCTATTATTTTTTTAAAGAAGTTTGATAGAGGGAACTGTACCTGCTAAGGTCTTATCGTCCCGAAATCGAAGAGAGAAGGAAGACAGGATAGGAGAAAGCCAGCCGTTCCGAGAACGAACATTATCCCTTTAGGATAAAATCCGCCCCGGATGGGAATCAAACCCGCGGCCCTAGCGCTTACGAGGCAGACGCACTACCAAGCAAGGTAACTAGGCTGGCCAACAATTAACTAAAGATAACAATTTCGCCTCTATTTCTTTCGCCAGGAATCTGTCACAGGGACATCAAGCCGCAGAACCTGCTCCTCAATCCGGAGACCGGGGTTCTCAAGCTGTGCGACTTCGGCTCGGCCAAGCATCTGGTCCGGGGCGAGCCCAACGTGTCCTACATCTGTTCTCGCTACTATCGCGCCCCCGAGCTCATCTTCGGTGCCATCGACTACACGACCAAGATAGACGTGTGGAGTGCCGGCTGTGTGCTCGCCGAACTCCTGCTAGGACAGCCCATGTTTCCAGGTAAGAGCCTCCACTTTTGCTGATATGTCTGCAAAAGTGGTTTACAAAACGAAAAAACAATCAGGCCTTTCAAAAAGAAAATTGTGTAAATGTCCTGCCACGGAAGCCAGCATTGATATTGTATTGTAGCAAAATTTGGGTTGCTAGGGGGAAAAAAAATTACCTACTTAACTGTCAATTTTCGCATTTGTAAACAACAACATAAAAATGGGGTTTTTTAGTGACCGGAATTTTCGGCTATCGGCGGCCTACTCACAGAAATTTTCAAAAAGAAAATTGTGTAAATGTCCTGCCACGGAAGCCAGCATTGATATTGTATTGTAGCAAAATATTGGGTTGCTAGGGAAAAAAATTACCTACTTAACTGTCAATTTTCGCATTTGTAAACAACAACATAAAAATGGGGTTTTTTAGTGACCGGAATTTTCGGCTAACCAGCCTGGTGCATTCACTGGCTAACTGGGAACCGAGTGGCGTCTATGTGTTCATATTTCAAGCTACGTGGGTTGACGCTGCCTGACTTCATTGTGTAGCAGGCCTTGATAAAACGAAAGGACTATACCAATAGTACCAGTAGATGGGGAAAAAAGTTGATCAGTACAGTCGAACCTGGATATAAGAGAAAATTTTCTGGGCCCTTCATGCTGAACCTCGATATAAATGAAACTGGATATAGTGGGAACCTGGATATAAGAGAAAAAAAGGGTGGTCCCCTGGATTCTCTTATATCCAGGTTCGACTGTATTATTAACTTCCTACATTATGTATTGCAGGTGACTCAGGAGTGGACCAACTGGTCGAAATCATCAAAGTCCTCGGCACGCCGACCCGGGAGCAAATCCGCGAGATGAATCCCAACTACACCGAGTTCAAGTTTCCGCAGATCAAGTCTCACCCATGGTCCAAAGTGTTCCGGGTTCGAACTCCGCCCGACGCGATAGACCTGATTTCCCGCCTCCTCGAGTACACGCCGAGCTCCCGGATTTCCCCCCTCCAGGTGAGAAGCATAACCCCATTCCTTATAGAGCTCAGGGCCGTATTTGAAAATATCTGTTTTGGGGTCCCCTAATTCCAAATAAAAAATGATTTTTATCACATGGTCTATAACCCTCCTCGAGTACACGCCGAGCTCCCGGATTTCCCCCCTCCAGGTGAGAAGCATAACCCCATTCCTTATAGAGCTCAGGGCCGTATTTAGCCACCCCCCTGTCGCGAACGCGAGTTTTGTTTCCATAGATACTGCCATGGCAACGAAATAGTTGACAGGGTTTGGATTTTTTTCTTCATTCTTGAAATTTAAAATATCGTCCGCTCCAGAAGATGTACCTAAGTTTGTAAAATTTCATTGTTGAAAAGAATAAAAAAATTCCTTAGTGTCATTGTTACAAGTGCAAGTCTTGTCGTTTGTTGAAGCATCTATTAATCTCTTACTGAATCCATACTGTCGTGTCTGTTTCTTTGTTTCAGAAATCCTCTAAGTTAAGTACCTAGCACATCGAGATAGTTGTGTTTAAATTTCGCGCGCTCAAAGTTTTCTCGTTTCATCCGGTTAATATGAATTATAATGAGCTCGTTATCTGCAATTCCAGAACTAGAATCAGTTTCGTGTCCGTCTGGGGTGAGCAGTTCATCTCAACCATTGGACGTCAATAGGAAAGTTGCTGACTTTGAATATTTCGTCAACAATGTTCTCAAAGAGAAACTAAAACTGTACGAAATATCCTTGGACAAAATCAACACAGAAATCGCAGAGTATATTCAGCTGAAGAATATTGTTGAAACTCTCCTAGAAGGAGAACTCGATGGCATTAGCGCCCAGGTGGATGTTGGATGCAATTATTATCTCCAAGCAAAATCCAAGGAGTCTCACATCAAAAACATACTAGTGAATGTTGGCTTGAATACTTACGTCGATCTAACTCTCAATCAAGCGCTAAATAGTAGGTAAATAGGGTTTGGAGGAGAAATGGGAACAAAATAGATAAAGACGACTGATTAAGGACCAACAGATACCGGGCAGAATCCAAGTTGAAGGATTAAAAAGGGTAAAAAAAGCAATACGAGCGAAAGGATCGTTGTAAAAGAAAACAGGACCATCGTAGTGGTACCTATAGGAATGTTCACTCCATTCTAGTTCCATGATTACAGGTGTATAGTATTTCAACATGCAAGATCGTATCTCAGAGCTTAGATTACAAATAATAGGTACATAGTCACAAGGAGGTAAAGTAAAACAGTAAGTAGGTACCTACCCAAGTACCCATCTAGTTACCTACATGATAATGTATTTAGTTACATACTAAGTTGCTGCTATTTACTTGTCATTATTTTATTTGCAACTGTTTATAATTGTTATTTACAACAGATGTATTATTTTTTGTGAGTTTTTAAACGCCTACCCAAGTACCCATCTAGTTACCTACATGATAATGTATTTAGTTACATACTAAGTTGCTGCTATTTACTTGTCATTATTTTATTTACATTTACAACTGTTTATAATTGTAATTTACAACAGATGTATTATTTTTTGTGAGTTTTTAAACAAAAGATTGATTTTATTGATTAGGCAGTAATCAATTTACCCTGATAATCCTCATTCAACAGTAGCTATTGTTTTCTCTCAAGAGGGAAGAGACACTTTGAAGAGGTCAATGTTTGGTCATCAGAGTATGTACTAAGCATCTATGGGAGGAAAATGGCACAGAGATGTGACTACCTGTTATATACACATTTCCGTTCTTTCACACTCACCCAAACTCAATTTTAAACATTCATCTCTATCTGTCTCTAAAGAACTTTCCCTTTTATATTTAACACAAGAAGGGAAGAGACACTTTGAAGAGGTCAATGTTTGGTCATCAGAGTATGTACTAAGCATCTATGGGAGGAAAATGGCACAGAGATGTGACAACCTGTTATATACACATTTCCGTTCTTTCACACTCACCCAAACTCAATTTTAAACATTCATCTGTCTCTAAAGAACTTTCCCTTTTATATTTAACACAAGTCTAAATTTTTGTGGCTTTGTGTTAGGTAAGGAAATTCAATAATGACATTATCAGCTGACAATTCCCAAAAAACATACTGGGTGATTTGAAAACTCAATTAAATATTTATTGAGTTTTTATAAATTTTATTGGGTGAATACCTTGTCTAAAACAGGGAGGTAGATAAGTATCAGGTACTAAAAAAAGACAATATCCAAGTACTTTTTACTTTCTATTACTACAGTATTTTAAATTACTATATTATTATTAATAATGGATCTACAAAGGGTAGGTACCTATAGCTATTAGAAAATAACTAGTTAGGTATAACTAGAACACTCCAATACCCTACATAGCATGTAGTATAGGTAGTAATGCACACAGAAGTATTGTCCAAAACAATACATGCAAAAGTAGCTTAGTACTTTGGTATGTACTTAAAAAAAGCAAGTAGATATGTACAAGTACATACCCACCCACTGTGATATAGGCAACTAAGTACTTTGTTTTCAAAGGTAAAATTAATTACCTCTGAGTTTGTATTCAATCTGGTTGAAGAGGCCTTTTTGCTATTTTTGGAAGGTATTCAACCAACATACAAGATTTATCTACAAAGAATGTACTTAAGTACTGGATAAATTTCAAACTAAGTACTAAGTGCTTGGGCAACAAACTGTGGTCATTAAGTCCGGGAAGTTTTGGCCATTAGTTTACACCCAGTAAATATTTTTTTGGCAACACATTGTACCTACTCGTGACTGATTGACATGTGTGTCCTTGATACTAGCCTTGAAAATATACCTTCTCTACAGCCCCCCTCTTTTACCACCTATTTAATGCACTTATTCCCTTGTTTGTAAATATTGAATGAACATTTTATCAGTGTAGTGCATTTGGGTAATTATGAAAGAACATTGTATTCTGTCTACAGAATGACTTGATTTATTCAAATCTCAAAGATTTAAGTAAGTAATGAATGGTAAGAAATGATGTAGGTACATAAAAAAGTCTACCTCATGATTTTAATCAGTGTAGTGCATTTGGGTAATTATGAAAGAACACGTATTCTGTCTACAGAATGACTTGATTTATTCAAATCTCAAAGATTTTTTTTAGTAAGTAATGAATGGTAAGAAATAATGTAGGTACATAAAAAAGTCTACCTCATGATTTTGACCAGTTACTTAGACATTTACATTTTATTTTATCACAAGACAATAATAATTTACCTACCCAATGATAAATTTGTTTGGAAGTGCTACTGTAATCATTTGTTGTTCAGAAATAGCCATATTGATTACAAAATTATTGTTTGTCTTTCCACAAGCAGAATAAAGACTTGAATGGTAACCTATGCCACTGATCTATGAATGAGTCAAGTGTACAGAAGGAACCTTATGATAATGAGTGATGGTATTGTGAGCAAATTATGGCAAAGATTTCATGAATTCTGAACTCATATCCATGATGAAAGGATGAAGAACTTATTGCATTTTTATAGGTAA
>NW_007377636.1:2251-53246 GCF_000475195.1 Diaphorina citri | reverse complement strand
CCCCCCCCCCCCCCTTTACTTTCTATCACTAAAGTATAGCGAGGCTATACTAGTAACGAGAAAGTATTGCAATCGGTCCCAATTTTCAAAATCGGGAAATGGTTGAAAATATCTGTTTTGGGGTCCCCTGATTCCAAATAAAAAGTGATTTTTATCACATGGTCTATAATCTAGTTATATGTAAGTATATTTCTCCTTTTCAATAGGCCAGGCTTGGAAAATTTGGAGCACTTACGACTTTATACTCACGACTTTCCATTACCTCTCTCTATTGCAGGCGTGCGCGCACGACTTTTTCGACGAGTTGCGCAACCCGGCAACAACACTGCCCAACGGCAACCCCCTCCCCCCTCTGTTCAACTTCACCGAACAAGAGTTGGCCATCCAGCCGAATCTCAACGCGGCCCTCTTGCCCAAACGGCCCGGCTCCACAGAGGATGGGCCCAACCCTTCCTCCTCTAGTGCCCCGCCCCCCGCCGGCCCCACTACATCTACAGACCTCTCGGAAACCACGTCCCTTCATCCTCCAGGAGCCAATGACATGGCTTAGACACGCCGCTCCCCTTATCGAGTCGAGTTACATCTTCCCCTACTCTATCAGGAGCCAATGAGATGGCTCAAAGCGTAATAGACACGCCCCCTCCCCTTATCGAGTCGAGTTGCATCTTCCCCTCCCTCTACAAGGAGCCAATGAGATGGCTCAAAGCGAAATAGACACACCCCTCCCATATTGATCAAGGTAGACGAGTTTTCATAAAATGCTCCCCCAGTACTTTTCAGTGAGAATCGAAAAGTTTAAAGCGGTTTGACTCGAAACTTGCTTTTCCCTAAGCCCTCCCTGTAACCTTTCGATGTATCTTGCTGGGATATACATATCTCATAAGACCTTGGTTAGGCATAAAATGCTCCCCCAGTACTTTTCAGTGAGAATCGAAAAGTTTAAAGCGGTTTGACTCGAAACTTGCTTTTCCCTAAGCCCTCCCTATGTATCTTGCTGGGATATACATATCTCATAAGACCTTGGTTATGCAGAGTTTTCATAAAATGCTCCCCCAGTACTTTTCAGTGAGAATCGAAAAGTTTAAAGCGGTTTGACTCGAAACTTGCTTTTCCCTAAGCTCTCCCTGTACCTTTTCAATGTATCTTGCTGGGATATACATATCTCATAAGACCTTGGTTAGACTGCGGGTGTAAAGGGACTTTCCTGTCCCACCTCAGAAGGGTAAACGTCGAGCAAAAGGTAAATTCTGTCGTTAGTGTTAGATTCTCTATCGATGGTTCTTTAGGACCTTTCCTTCAGGAACATCCAAAGGTTCACTCCTGGGTCCTGATTCCCCTACTGCCCTAGGCATAAAATTAACCACTCTAATATCTGCTAGGAAAGACATACGTACTGTTTTCACCCATAGGGTGCCCTTGATAAAGTTAATGGAAAGTAAAAATGTAGACATTGAACTTTTTGATCTTACGTTACCCGCTGACCCAGAAAGAATACCCATGAATATATCAAGCTTTCGGTCTTTCTGAATGGATTATAATAAGGTTCTTTATTATTGACTCATGTACTGTTTAGAGACTTTTATAATGAATGGAGACTTACTTAATTACGGGGAAAAGAATAATGAAGTAGAATTTCAGGGGGAAAAAATGTTTCTGTCTTGAGAAATTAAGACGGAAGAAATTATTTACGACTTTTAACCTAACTCGGTGGTGTAGCGGTCGAGACGCTCGCCTGGTCATCAGGAGGCCCAGGGCTCAATCCTGGGCGAGGTGTGAAATTTTACTGTCCTATATCATACCCAAAGCCGCTACACTTTGCTACATTCTTCCCAGGGCCCCTAACGTCACTATAACGACTCCAAAACGTACCTCGTATCAATGATTCTTAAACAGGGGGTACCACGGGTTTGTTATATCCACGTGTATTCCTTCTGACTCAGCGAGTACCGGGAGACCAAAAAGTTCAAGAATCACTGTTTGAAAACCACGGGCTTGTTATATCCACGTGTATTCCTTCTGACTCAGCGAGTACCGGGAGACCAAAAAGTTCAAGAATCACTGTTTGAAAATACATATATCATTGTAATATCTAAACCTAATCCCTCAATCCTATTGTCCTCCCTGATTCTAAAATTTTCGTAGCGAGGAAGTTCAGGGTGTATCCCTTACCTATCCGCCGCGTGTCGACTGAGACACCCTGTTGTTATATTTATTTTAAAAAGACTTTGGAAGTCAAATCCCCGTAGCGAGGAAGTTCAGGGTGCATCCCTTACCTATCCGCCGCGTGTCGACTGAGACACCCTGTTGTTATATTTATTTTAAAAAGACTTGGAAGTCAAATCCCTGTGTATTTTCCTTTTGGGAAACTTTTCGTAAACCGAACCGATTCCCTTTTGAAAACTGAAATGGCACCATTGGAACTGAAACTAAAATCCAAGATGGCGCGCCATCGGAATAGGTTCCGTTTCCGAAAGTTTCCCAAAAAGAAAATACACCTATCTATTCTTATACTAGTTGCGATTCCATTGTAAACGAACTATATTCTTATCGTTCAAAAACTCGGTTCGTGATTATTTACAAAATTTCTTGCCGAACGCCGGCATCAAACCCAAACACATCTTGTTGGAGGGTTTTGACTTCCAAATCTTTAACCTTATTATTATTTTATTTTTTTTATCCTCTGTGTCTTTGTTCTTCTGTTGAGTTTTGTTTCTTCGTTTCTTTTCTTTTACCCGATGGCTAGTGGGTTCAGACTTGCAATACAGGAGGTTCAGGGTTCGATTCCGCGTAGCGTCGAGAATTTTATGACGATTTTTCGGCGCTACAGCTGTGGAGTTCCCCCTTGGTCTAGGATAAGTAGTGATTAGTGGTTCTAATAGTTAATAGTACAAAGTCTATTTTCTTTTAGAAGCTCTTCATTGGAAGAATGTTCGTGTTACTATGGGCCGGAGTTTGTTTTGAACTCGCACCAGCATCGGCAATGCTGTAAGATTTACATACATTACGGGCCAACTTGCAATGGTTTAGTGATCCTCAGGTTGTGATTTACTCTGGTATAAACCCACATACTTAGCAATTACCTTTAGATTTAACTTGGAATGATCACTAACTTTATCTGAAACAACCACTAACCTGACCACTTGTATTTAAACTTTTTTGTTTTCTCTTATGTATTCTGATTACATAATGATTTTTATTTACTATAAATAAACTTGTACTTTACCTTTTAATCGATATTATAATTTACAAATTAAAAAAGATAAAAAAAGAATTCTATAAGTGTTCTTTTGAAAAAAAAAAAAAAAAAAACAAATAAAATAATCAACGTAATTGTATTTAAATATATTACTTCTGTTGAACTTTTCTTGTATATATTAGAGACCCACTTTTTAGATTTTACATTAGAAGGCAGTCAGGTTGTCATATAAACAACAGAACAACACTTATTATAAGATTAAAATAAACGACATAAAATATTTTCAGTATACATAACCCTCTATGAATCTATGAATTACGTAATATTATTGGTAATTTATTTTTATTTCAAATTTAAAATTCGGGTCATTTATTTCTAGTGAAGTAGAAAAGACCCTCTCCTATGTCAGCTTGTAAGATTTAGGACATACAAGCTTACTCACTACTTGTAGTTGCTCTCAAATCACACTACTGTCCCTTTTACTTTTATTTCAAACTTACAGTTACAGATTACACTTTGAAAATTCACACATTGGTTTTGTCAAATTAGATATTATTAGAAATGCAAATTTTTCTAGTTTTTAGTAATATTAAATCCTCTTTAAACTAAAATGATGTTTTGGTAAGGAATCTATGTGCAGTGAAGGTGCTATTTCCTAGTAGTGATTGTCTCAAGTGTGAGTGTGAAACTAAGGCTTTAGAAGTCCTCAGTGACAGTACTTTGAGCTGAAGTCGCCACTAGAAAATTGTACCTTAACAAAAAAGGCATCTCTTTTGCAAAAAAACCTAACACTCAAAGCTTTATTTCGATTTTAATTCTTTTTGTTTTTTGTAATCAAGTTAAAAGCATTACATCTAAATTAATATTTGTTCGTAAGTACGTTCGACAATGCACCGGTTTTCTGCCCTGAACTTGATCAAATGAATTTGGGGGCATAAAGTGGTGAATTGCCGAACGTCCCCTTCCTCTTCTTGTAAATATTATTGTACTTAACATGTTAACTGCCAAGTGAAAACTGGGGAAAAGGAGGTGCACGTATTAAATCAGAGAGAGGTTCACAATGCACGTCCTAACAAGAAAAAGTCAAATTAAGTGAAAATAATGCTGAGACTCTACCGAAACTCAACCAACAAGCGAATTTTAATGGAATAAAGTGAAATTGGTTTATTTAATTACAATAATATGGAAAACATTAATATAATTATTATTTCATCCAAGTGAAACAAGTGTTTTTGAAACAAAAGGAAAGAGTGAGGAATTTGCTCTTGAGATAAATCCCCAGTGGCAGTCAATGTGTTGAATATGCAAACCTATACATAGACTGTAGAATTGTTCTCCACCCCCCCCTTGGGAAAAAAAAAAAAAAAAAAAAAAAAAACCTACCTTCTATTTCTGAGGAGTGTGGAGTGAGAATTCATTCATGTAATATCTTCCTGGTTCAGCCAACCAAGTTCAGCAACACTAAAACCATACTTGGTGTACTGATCCAGATTTTGAGTATACTTGCTTGAAAAAATATTCAAACAATTTTTGGCAAGCCATGTGGCTCTGAATCTCTAATTATGCTCACATTCTAAATTCTAACTGTGTAACGATGCCTGCTCTCCTGTTATTCACTTCACTAAGAAAATAAATAGGTAACTTACTTAGTATAGGGTGTGGGGATAATTATTGCCACATGGACTATCTTACATTGCTACAAGAACCATGCACTTATCATACCTCTTATAATACTTTATTTGTGTAGGTACATACCTATATGGTAGGTACCTACATATTATTATTATTATACAATTCGATCAAACTTTATTTACAGATACAGATGGTAACAATATAAATACAAAATATATATTGTTCTCCTCTGCCTTGTGAAATAATCAAATAATCTTGGAATTCTGAAAATGTACAACAGAGCCTTGTTAGGTCTGGTTCACACGAAATAATTTGACATCAAAGTCGTACAAGTACAAAGGCTGCTATAAAAATGCTCATCATGTGAACTAGGCTTTAGGTTAGGAATTGCGAACACCAACGTGAGGTTTTCTAGATAGAACTAACTTATCTAGCTTCTTTTTTCGAAATCTCTCATTGTGAACTCGCTTTTAAAATGACAAATCACTCTCTTCCCTTATTCCAAGCAACTTTTCACGATAATACGACTATTGTACTGTCACAACTTAAGTTTAAACTACATAACACTTTATCATAGTATCAAAGTAATATCTTATTACCTATGCAAGAATTTATTGACCTCATTAGTTGTATAATTGTGTGAAAACCTACATTGAACTGTTTTAGACGTTTTGTATCCATTGTAACGTTAAGTTTATCACCTTATCTCCATTAGATTATTAATGTTAGATCGGCTGATCGGAACTATTGGTCTCATTTGGAGCTTACATCTGTACTACCCAGAACAGAATGGCTCATGTCACCAATGTCCAATCTCTTGAGTGTTAGATGGGAGGAAATGCCACAGGCATTCCTACACCCATTGGTTTATTACCAGCAAAGTGTCTTTTTGTTTCGTAGATAATTCTCCATCTACGCATCTACCCTTATTTTTATCATAATGAACATGAATTTAAAGTTTAAATTCTACTTGCTTGTATTGGACCTATTTCTGGTCCCCAGTAGCACCCACAATCTCTTTGCTAATTGCACTGTCCCCATTTTCCCTTTTGATTTTAGATCCTAACGAATAACCTATATTATATTATGTACATTTTTATACTATGAAGGAAAAAAAATATTGTTTATATAAAAAAATTAGTGATTAAAAATTAATAGAATAATTAAATAGATTTTATTCAATTATATGATTAACTTTTGGAAAATAATGCGTTTGTGTTGTTTTTCCTTCTTCTTTTACAATGAGAATTAGATACCTATTAAGAGTACTAATGTAATGACTAGTGTCCTACACAATAACCCGCTCCAGATACCAACAATGAAGCTCATTGCTCAACTTAAGTAGCTCATTGCTTAACTTTACCACTACTAAGGTCTTATTGTTCCGAAAGTGAAGGGAGAAGGACAAGATAGAGAAAAGCCAGCCGAGCCGTTCCGAATCTTATCTGTTAAAGATGAATTCCGCCCCGGGCGGGAATCGAACCTGGCGTTTACAAGGCAGACGCTACCCTCCAAGCTGACTGGGCTGGCATTGAGAAAGATTAGTTTTCCAATAAAAATATAGACACATTCTACGTAAACGAGACTTTCAGGGGACCTAGGTGTGATACCAAAAGCCTTTTCGGCACTTGTGCAGAAGTCACGTCCAGTGTTATTATAGGGTTAGGTTAAACGCAAGAAGGAGTTTTCACAAGTAAAGTAAGTACAATTAGAACAGTGATTAAAGATTAGTTTTCCAATAAAAATATAGACACATTCTACGTAAACGAGACTTTCAGGGGACCTAGGTGTGATACCAAAAGCCTTTTCGGTACTTCTGCAGAAGTCACGTCCAGTGTTATTATATGGTTAGGTTAAACGCAAGAAGGAGTTTTCACAATTAGAGCAGTGATTGGTGTTATAATAGGGTTAGGTTAAATACAAAAAGGAGCTTTTCTTTTCCACGGACGTGACTTCTGCATAATTACCGCATTTTCTACCACCAAACCCTTGGACAGTGGTCACACTGATGCTAGTGTAGGATGTAGGTAGGTAAATCGGTTATGACTCCCAGATTCGTCAAATTTACGTAGGTAGGTGCTATTTTCCCATAGATGTAGTATTTTCCTGCTTAGCTACATACAATACATATTTATTTTGCAAAATGTTCTAGATGTGGAACATTTCCTGGTAGGTAGGTATCTACCTACCTACAAAATAATAAAATTAGTGTAGCTTGATATAATATACCGCCTCATTAGACGGGTACCTATCTCACAGGCCACAAGCGTCTAATGTAGCAGTTGTTCCATTGCTACGAAATAAAAACGGCGGTGGAACACTCATCTTAAAAAAAAAAAACTCGTACTTACTTATACTTGTAAAGGCCGATAACATCAAAGTTCGAAAGCCTTTACGTAACGTACTATACGCTATGGCCTTTGATCAATTTCTAAAGAATTTGCTAATTACGTAATATTTGTGCCCAATTTTACGTCATTATCATTACTTAAGCAGTCCAAGCTATGATTTTTGTGACGAGGGATTCGCACTTCTGCAATGACTTACTTACCCTACCTACTTTTACCTGCCTCGGTGGTGTAGTACCTGCCTCGGTGGTGTAGTGGTCAAGGCGCTCGACTGGTAAACAGGAGGGCGTGGGTTCAATCCCAGCCGAGGTATGGAATTTTATCCTCTATATAATTTGAGAATTTGACCACAATAGTAGTAGTAGCCTACTGCTGGAGTAAAGGGACTTTTCAGTCCTATGCGAGCAGTATAAATAAGCACTACTATTATTATTATTACTTCATAGAATCAGGGTAAACTGAGGTTGATATTCGAAATATTTTCATTTATTCTTTTCCTTTTTACAGATAACTAGTCATTATCATTACTTAAGCAGTCCAAGCTATGATTTTTGTGACGAGGGATTCGCACTTCTGCAATGACTTACTTACCCTACCTACTTCATAGAATCAGGTTAAACTGAGGTTGTTCTTTTCCTTTTTACAGATAACTAACTACCTAACTGGACCTTGATAGAACAAACTTATAAGAACAAAAGCCACCCTAGCACCGTCTGGAGCAAAAGAAACGTCCGAAAACACGATAATGGCGGACTTTCTCGCCAATCTTCTTCACAACTTGAAGATCTCCATCAACTCCCAGTTTGTAAACAAAGAGCCCTGGCAGATCGTTGCCATGACAACGGCCAGCGTTCTCACCACGGTGTATGTCTATGAGAGTCTGTTCTCCCGGGATCCCTTCGATACGGACTCTCTGACCGGGAAGCTGAAGAAGCGAGTGTTCAAATTGGCGCGGAAAATCCCGGCCGTGCGGAAAAAGTTGGAGGAGGAAACTGGTAAGTTGTGAAGAATTCAAATTAAATTGATCTCAAGGTAAACCTAGACCCTTGACAAATGAAGTGTACTTGCAGGCATGTGATTTGTTCCAATCCACTCGACCCCTTCTCTGCATAATTGCTTAGGTTATTACTGACGGGATTCATCGTCCATTCGACGACAATCTAGTCGCCTCCTCGCATTAACCTCACTCAGCCTGAGTGTATCCTGGAAATACGAGCCACACGGGAGCTGATTTGGTAAGTATTAGAAATTATTACCGCCTAGAGGGGTCTGTATAGAAGACAAGAACATTAGAAAAGAAATTAAACAAGAATCTTTGTTTCTGAATATCTTAAATTTGGAGACATCACAATTAATCTGATTGAAATTAATTACCATTTATGTTAACTAGGATGTGCTAGGATCATAAATATCACCATTGAACCTTTGTAACTTTATCATCAAATACTGAAGTTGATGTGAGAAATTCAACCAGTGGTTGTTTGTTGGAGCATTCTTGATTCTAAAATTGCTGATGACTCATACCTATAATAATAGTCAAGTACTTAGTTATTGCTTATTAAGTGATTGGGGGCTTTGTTCCTGAAAGTAACTTTACATCTTTGGATTTCATAGGTAGGTATTTCACAAAATTCTGATCTCAAAGAAATTATTATCATGGTTGTGTAACAATTTTAAAAGTTTTTCTTCTGAAATAACCTGTACAAAATTCAAAGTGTAAAGTTTTTGATGGAATGTAGGCTGCCTTACTTATCAAACAATTAATTTTATTGGTATTCCTTCTTCTTGGAATTGGTTTTGATACATCTAGGTAAGTTTCCACTAGCAACAAATATTTCATAACACTTGTTGTGTTTCCTGTGATAACTTGCATTTTAAAAAAAAAAAAAAAAAAAAAATGGACCGATTGCAATACTTTCATTAGGCACTAGTAATACTAGTATAGCTCGCTATACTGTAGTAATAGAAAGTAAAAAAAAATCGCATTTCAGGCAAAGTGGCCAAGCTGTTCCAGGACGATATCAAGCAGAACAACGCAGGGCTGGAATATTTCCTAGAGTTACCTAGCCAGGGCCGGAATAGACTGGAGATCCTAGAACTGGTCAGCAACTACCTGGCACGAGGCCATTATGATTGGAAACATGGCCGGGTCTCAGGTGAGTTGTCCCGCGAAATTTTCATTATAGTCTCAAATAGTTAAAACGCTTTTTTTTACCTAATAAAAATAAAAAAAATAGAGCTTAATAAAGATCTGTAAGGGCTAGGTCGCGGGTTGGATTCCCGCCGGGGGCGGATTTTATCCTGAACGGATAAGATTCTTTCTCGGAACGGCTCGCTTTCTTCTATCCTATGTCTCTTCGATTTCGGTTTCGCGGTAGGTATTTACAGTAAAAAGTTATGGCTAAAGTCGATCAAAGGGAGTTCAAAGTTTCAAATCAACGATTTCGACATTTTTCCCAACATTTCGAGGGTCCCCAACAAAAAAAAAAAAAAAAAAAAAACAACTCCTATCTAACGGTTCATAAAATTCCATAAATAAGTATACGTGTTTGATTATACTCGTTTTATCACCTCCGAAGAAGCTCATGAATTCGTATAGGATCTCTGGAACAGCCCAAAGGCCGGAGCCACAAGCGAGCGTATTTTAGATTAATTTAAACAATCTCATTGATCAACGATTTCGACATTTTTTTAAACTTTAATTTGTCTATGTCTGCTTGTTCCGCTTAAACATTCGAACGTTTCATTTTCTAAATATGTATTTATTTGATTTTCTATCTCAGGCGCTGTCTACTACTACCAGCAGGATTTAGTGGATCTCCTCACAGAAGTGTTCGGTCTCACCTCCTACACAAATCCTCTTCATCCAGACATATTCCCAGGAGTGTGCAAAATGGAGGCCGAGGTCATCAAAATGTGTGCCCGTATGTTTAACGGAGGCCCGGAAACTTGTGGCTGTATGACGTCGGGAGGTACCGAGTCTATCATGATGGCGTGTAAAGCTTACCGGGACTATGCACGAGAAGAGAAAGGTATGTAGACTAGAATTAAGGAGCGCGATAGCTCTCCGCCCTGCCAAGTCAAGAAAGTTTAACCGTAGAATATACTTAATCTATACTGCTATAATGAGACTGAAAAGTCCCTTTACCCCCGTAGTTTAAATAAGGTCTTATACAGGGTGCGCTAGGAAAACACTGACAACGGCTCAGGGTAAGTAGACCTCATTATTTTCAGTAATATTCTCTGAGTCATTTTCCTAACTTCGGCTTCTTTGAAAAGTCCAAATAACCTCTTTTCAAAAAATCACAGCAGGAGCCAGAGCACAAAATTTTGGTCTGAATACAACATAAGACGATTTCTAAAGTTCAGTTTTGATATGTTTATTACTCTTATTACGAGTATTTTAAGCTCAAAAAAATATTACTGCTTAAACCCTTTAAACTCCCTTTGTGGGCCCCCCCCCCCCGGCCTTTGTTGCTTCCTCTCAAGACCCCGCAATCCCTACCAGATGTTTACTGTACGCCTCTGCCAGGAGCTTGGCAATGTAGGGGATCTCACTCAGCTTCCTCCGAACTTGTGACGTGAGGAGATGTCTCTCATCTATGCTATACTCTGTCTTGCTCCCATCCCGTGCTGTCCACACGATACCGGCCTTGTCTGATTCTCCCGCGATCCAAAGTTCCGACCCGTCCAGGTATCGAACCAGGATCCCGCCGTTCGGACTCTGTGAATCAGAACCACGGATATAAAAATACATATTGGGACAAAATTAATGTTTACACACTCCAATTTTAGAGCTTCGGTGGTGTAGAATAGAATATTTCTTGTTTATCCTGCTGGGATAGGACTGAAAAGTCCCTTTACCCCAGCAGTCTAACCAGGGTCTCAAGTATTTTGTCATATTATGAAGAACACATACCTATTGCAATAAGAGTAAATGAACACCCTCATTAATTAGAGAAAAAGAAAGAAAATAATAAATGAAGCTCTATGAAAATGACATGAAATGACTGAACTTACCTGCTGTGCTATTCCTACATTGGGTACTTCAACTCTGGCCAGGTAGCTCATCACTTGATTATTACACAAGTCTACATTGCTTCTCTGTCTATCATAACGGGACATCATACTCGTGCCAGAAGATATGTTAAATGACGGCAGCTGAAACCAATTTATTACTTTTAATTTTACTAGTAGTTCAAGGAACTGCAGTACTCATTGAGATTTAGAGCCCTTATGTGTTAGATTAGAAGTATTTGCAGCCAAATTCACGAGATCAACCACCTCTAGCAGGCACCTGTGCTGCATATCAGTCAAAAATGTAGTTGCTTACCGGGACTATGCACGAGAAGAGAAAGGTATGTAGACTAGAATTAAGGAGCGCGATAGCTCTCCGCCCTGCCAAGTCAAGAAAGTTTGACCGTAGAATATACTTAATCTATACTGCTATAATGAGACTGAAAAGTCCCTTTACCCCCGTAGTTTAAATAAGGCCTTATACAGGGTGCGCTAGGAAAACACTGACAACGGCTCAGGGTAAGTAGACCTCATTATTTTCAGTAATATTCCCTAACTTCGGCTTCTTTGAAAAGTCCAAATAACCTCTTTTCTAAAAATCACAGCAGGAGCCAGAGCACAAAATTTTGGTCTGAATACAACATAAGACACGATTTCTAAAGTTCAGTTTTGATATGTTCATTTCCGACACGAAACACGCGGTTTTTGCCCCAGAAAATTTTGGCACAGAGGTCTTCATCTACAATAAATCTTTTCCTTTCTCCAGGTATTTCTCTGCCAGAAATCGTTCTGCCCACCACCGCCCACCCCGCGTTCGACAAGGCAGCCAACTATTTCGGCATGAAGGTGAAACACATCCGCCTCACCTCCTCCTACACCGTCGATCTGGCAGCGTTGCAATCCGCCATCACCGGCAACACTGTAATGTTGGTCGGGTCTATGCCAAACTTTCCGTATGGTACTATGGACGATATTGGAGCTATTGCTAAGCTAGGAGAGAAGTATGGGATTCCGGTGCATGTGGATTGCTGCCTGGGCGGCTTTCTGGCGCCTTTCATGTCTGCGGCCGGCTATCCTTTGCCGCCATTTGATTTTAGTCTTCCAGGTAATGATGTTTACTGATTCTTTTTTTTTTCTTCTTCTTCTTCATTTTCTTCGCCTTTTCCCGTGTACAGACAGAGCCGGCGTTTTCCGTCAGCCTCTCAATCAGCCGTAACAAGGGTGATCGCTTTGGGCTGACATTTGGTTTTCGCTACAAATTTTACGAGTGGGATGCCCTTTGCACTCAACTTCCGGTGCATGTGGATTGCTGTCTGGGCGGCTTTCTGGCGCCTTTCATGTCTGCGGCCGGCTATCCTTTGCCGCCATTTGATTTTAGTATTCCAGGTAATGATGTTTACTGATTCTTTTCTTCTTCTTCTTCTTCTTCTTCTTCTTCTTCTTCTTCTTCTTCTTCTTCTTCATTTTCTTCGCCTTTTCCCATGTACAGACAGAGTCGGCGTTTTTCGTCAGCCTCGCAATCAGCCGTAACTAGGGTGATCGCTTTGGGCTGACATTTGGTTTTCGCTACAAATTTTACGAGTGGGATGCCCTTTGCACTCAACCTTTGCTATTTCTTTAGCAAGGGAAATTTCAGGCTGGTATCCTCCCTGTTTAAAGTCCCCCAGCTAGACTAAGCTGGTCTACTCCCTGTTTAAGGTCCCCCAGCCAGACATTATTTTGTTGTCAAAATATTAATCGATATATTTCCCACTGCTTCCAGGCGTGACGAGCATCTCCGTGGACACGCACAAGTATGGGTTCACGCCAAAAGGCTCGAGTGTTGTGCTGTACAGGGATCTGAAATATAAGCACTGTCAATACTTTGTCACATCAGATTGGCCAGGGGGTAACTATGGGTCCCCTAGTGTGAGTGGATCTAGGTCTGGAGGTATCATTGCTACATGCTGGGCTGCCATGATGTATTTCGGATTTGAAGGTGAGTGGTATAGACGAAGTGTTTTTATTTTCATATTTTTAAACAACTTTTTAGCTCAAGTCTGGATTTGCGTACGTTACCACTTCAATTATAAGAGCTGTCTGCAAAATTTGAGCGACCTGTGGCTATACTTACCTTGGAGTAAAATTCACATGCCTCATGTTGAGAACTGATGCAGTTTACTAATCTATCTTTTAAATCTATGATGTGTTGCTAGTATGACCTTCACAAATCAGCACTGGGACTGCTAAGAGTTTCATTGTATGACATTATACTTGGATACATACGTTTGGGATCGGAAATCCCTACAGTTGATTAAATTAAAACGTCTTTGCTAATACTAGGTGGTGTGTGATATGGGGGCACCTTAGCTCAATAGATTCAGTATCGTTGCGTTTCTCAAGTGACTAACACATGAGATTACCTAGGTTTTGAGTTTCACAGGATATTTTTCATATTGGAATTTTCCTGGTTTTGTTCAACTGTTAAATAAATTGTTTCAAATTACCAACAGTTTACAGAATTACATGGGTAAGGCGCCTACACGATTTTTAAACCTACCGCACAGGTCAATTGTTCTATTATTATTACATGCTTACTTACCTACATATTATTTTTGTCTCAGGTTAGTGTACCGAAATCTAAGTAATAGTAATAAAAAAAAAAATATTAACTTTTTTTTTCTTTTCTTTTTTAAGTGTTGTTGATCAATTTAATTTTAATATAAGCTACTAGTTACCCCCTTGTTTGTGGTTGTTTTTTTATGTGAAGAATATGAATGTAATTAAGCTAGGTATTGTGTCATCAACATCAATCATCAATTCAACACACTTGCATTGGGTACAGATTGTACAGTACAGGTGACAGATGTTAATATTTTTCCTTGTCTGAAGTGACAATGAAACATCTTTTTCATCCACACTCAGTTGAATTCGCAATGGAATAATATTATGTATTAGGTGCAATCTGAGGGACTATAAACAGTGGCTGAGGGACTATAAACAGAGAGTAGATCAGCGTCTAGCTAGGGGACTATAATTAGGAAGTAGACTAGTCCAAATTTCCTCCAGATGATTTCCCTTATTTTGATGATCATTTCCCATCTTTTGGTATGGTAGTGCCTGTACTAAAACACAGGCAATATGCCAGCTTGAAGAGGGAATATTGTTCATGATGAGAAAATCAACCTTTGTTGTGTCTGTGTTCCTCAAGTTTACACACAGCCTGCACAATCTTTATTACCAGTGGACACTTACATAGATGTATAGATAAAAACCATGATTATAATATTATGCTATCAAATATTCCTAGTTCCCCTCTCACAATGTGGGTTACAATGACCTTAACAGGCTGTTCCACAAATGACTCCACACTTGTTCCTCACCTCCTCCCTCTGGTCAAAAAAAAAAGCCTACCTTCTATTTCTGAGGAGTGTCGAGTGAGAATTCATTCATGTAATATCTTCCTGGTTCAGCCAACCAGCAACACTA
Organism: Diaphorina citri; assembly: GCF_000475195.1. Taxonomy (NCBI): domain Eukaryota; kingdom Metazoa; phylum Arthropoda; class Insecta; order Hemiptera; family Psyllidae; genus Diaphorina; species Diaphorina citri. Next base: position 38,585 of record NW_007377636.1, on the reverse strand, counting down.
AAACCATACTTGGTGTACTGATCCAGATTTTGAGTATACTTGCTTGAAAAAATATTCAAACAATTTCTGGCAAGCCATGTGGCTCTGAATCTCTAATTATGCTCACATTCTAAATTCTAACTGTAAGATGCCTGCTCTCCTGTTATTCACTTCACTAAGAAAATAAACAGCTAACTTACTTACTTAGCTGTTTATTTTCTTAGTGAAGTGAATAGGGTGTGGGGATAATTATTGCCACATGGACTATCTTACATTGCCACAAGAACCATGCACTTATCATACCTCTTATAATACTTTATTGGTGTAGGTACATATCTATATGGTAGGTACCTACTAAAACGTCTACTAGGTGGTGTGTGATACTAGCATATGGGGGCACCTTAGCTCAATAGATTCAGTATCGTTGCATTTCTCAAGTGACTAACACATGAGATTACCTAGGTTTTGAGTTTCACAGGATATTTTTCATATTGGAATTTTCTTGGTTTTGTTCAACTGTTAAATAAATTGTTTCAAATTACCAACAGTTTACAGAATTACATGGGTAAGACGCCTACACAATTTTTAAACCTACCGCACAGGTACCTGTGGCTAAAGGTAAAGTCGTAAGAAGCGCTAGTTCCTTTTGAGCTTTTTCCCTGTTATAGAGTAGGTATAGATTGTATAGTTCTTCATCACACCAGTTGACACCAAGAACGATGTTTATATTGTTTTGAAAGATGGTGAGAGTATTCAGACTAGGCCAAGTACTCAAGCAAAAACATCAATTTCTTCATCACACCAGTTGACACCAAGAACGATGTTTATATTGTTTTGAAAGATGGTGAGAGTATTCAGACTAGGCCAAGTACTCAAGAAGCAAAAACATCAACAAACACTATGAGATATTATTACAAAGATAGTGCAATCAATTCAACCAGTTCAGTAGAACTTAACAAACGTATTAAGGTAGCATTTGTTCAAAATGACACTGAAAACCTTGCACATAAATGGGTCCAAGATATACAATTCTACAACTACATGGAAGAGTGGACCAATATTTCCATTAGACAGACGAATAAGTTTGATCAGAAACCTAATGTTGGAGAATATTGTGTACATTTCTATGAAGAAGCTTGGTGTAGAGCTAAAGTGATTCAAGTAGAACCTATCACTGTGTTCTATATTGACTATGGGAACCAAGGATTAGTCACAAATATTGAAGAACTCAAACCATTACCAAAGGAACTTTCTGCAGTTAAACCTCTCGCACATAAAATCAAATTTTTCTTTCAAAAAAATACAAAGGTGAGTTACAACTTTGGTGACACGTTAGATATTATACCTTTTGAAGTAAAAGACCACGTGCTGATTGTGTTGAAAGATGGTGAAATACTAACTGATGTGATCTCGAGAGTGTATAGAAGTCCAGTTCCTAATCTAGTATTGAACAAACCTGTTGAAGCAGCATGGGTTCAAGATGATGAATTTGACAATATGTATACTTGGGTGCAAGATATTTCTCGTGTTGAGTACACTGAGAAGTTTGCCCAAGTATTGAGTCATCTATCAGAAGAGTTTACACAGATTCCTCAGGTAGGAGATTTATGTGGCAAACTGTACGAGGAAATCTGGTGTCGAGCTAAAGTGGTTTCTCTCAAACCCTTGACTATTTTCTACATTGATTACGGAAATACAGAAAAAGTAAATAGTGTTGCTGATCTCAAACCTTTACCTAAAAATATTGCACAATATCCTGGCATTGCCTTCCGAATATTATTTGAAAAGGAAAAACCAAATCTTACATTTGGTGAATTATTTACTTTTACACCAATTTCACTAGTTGACAATGTTTACACTGCTTCTTTGCTGATCTCAAACCTTTACCTAAAAATATTGCACAATATCCTGGCATTGCCTTCCGAATATTATTTGAAAAGGAAAAACCAAATCTCACATTTGGTGAATTATTTACTTTTACACCAATTTCACTAGTTGACAATGTTTACACTGCTTCCATTTAATGTTTGATTCCAGAACTATTGACAAAACGTAAGAGAGAAAAGACTTAGTTTTTTGCTTGTATTATTTTTTGACATACTCATTGAACTCACAACAATGACCAGTTATTTATTGGTCTTTGATAGATAGGTAATATAGGTATTTATGGATATGACTTAAGTGAATCGTAAAGATAAACTTCGGAAATCTTGCTAGTAGATAATTCCGAAGTGTACTGTTAGTAGCATAATAATGATAAAATATTTTTATTACATACGAGTAATTACTTGATTTTTTTTATTATTATATTTTTTTTCTATTAAGAAAAAGGTGAAACGCCATTTTGATTTATGACCTAATTACATATTACACGTTTCACAATGACCAGTTATTTATTGGTCTTTGATAGATAGGTAATATAGGTATTTATGGATATGACTTAAGTGAATCGTAAAGATAAACTTCTGAAATCTTGCTAGTACATAATTCCAAAGTGTACTGTTAGTAGCACAATAATGATAAAATATGTTTATTACATACGAGTAGTTACTTAATTGATTTTTTTTTATTATTCTTATATTTTTTTTATATTAAGAAAAAGGTGAAACGCCATTTTGATTTATGACCTAATTACATATTACACGTTTTACCTTTTGTATGATTATGTTAAAGTTCAAACTGAAGACATTTTGGTAAGGCTTGTCTTGTAACGGTGGCATATAATCCCAAAGCCTATATTAGCATCATGAAGAATTATTTTTCCCATATATTGAGAATTTAGAAGACGTTTCTTCCGTTTGAGTTTAATTAGTTCTGGCCTGAAAGCGGGCCATTTTTTGTAACTTCTTTACTTCGTTCTTTTTTTTTCACTTTCATTTAATTGAAAAATATAATTAGTTACAATCATTTCGTTATACTGAACATGTTCTATTGTTACTAATATACCTAGTTATATCATGTTCCATTATACCTCGTTATATTACTAATATACCTAGTTATATCATGTTCCATTATACCTCGTTATATTACTAATATACCTAGTTATATCATGTTCCATTATACCTCGTTATATTACTAATATACCTAGTTATATCATGTTCCATTATACCTCGTTATATTACTAATATACCTAGTTATATCATGTTCCATTATACCTCGTTATATTACTTCCCATTCTCAAAACCATTCTTTCGTTTATCAATTTATTTACTCTTCTGAATCTTTACTTTCTCCTTGCGTTTTTTCACGTGCTTTTTGACCTTGGTTTTTCTTTTCTCCGCCTTCTGCTGTTTCACTTCTTGTTTTCTCAACTGGAAAAAAAGAGAAGAATTGGAGCAGTTGCAAATGGGTAAAAATTATAAATAAATGGTAGATTCCTATGTAAAAAGTTGGGAAAAATCCAAATCTGGGATCAAAACTCCGAAAAAATAACTGTAACAGGTCGAAAATTCAATTTTTATTTTCCGTTCTAATGAAAGAGTTCAAATATGTGTGACGTCAGACTTTACGCAGTTGTTTTTTTCGTCCGTTAGGTAGTACCACTAGGTCGCGGGTTTGATTCCCGCTCGGGGCGAACTTTACCCTAAACCGATGAGGTTCGTTCTTTATCCTATCCCATTCTCCTCTCTTCAATTTTGGACCATAAGACCTCCATTGGTAGACTTCCCTCTATCAATCAAACCTCTTCAAAAAAGCAAGGTAGTACCACTAGGTCGCGGGTTTGATTCCCGCTCGGGGCGAACTTTACCCTAAACCGATGAGGTTCGTTCTTTATCCTATCCCATCCTCCTCTCTTCAATTTTGGACCATAAGACCTCCATTGGTAGACTTCCCTCTATCAAACCTCTTCAAAAAGCATTTTTTTGGGGGTCAATTCTTGGAATCGAACCCGGAATCTTCTGAATGAGGACTGATTCTTACCTTCTTACTCTCGGCCGTTTCGTCTCGCGGGCGGGCTGAATTGACAAACTTGCTTCCCCTTTCCGTATGTGCAAGTAAAGAGTACTATTAAAAGTTGTCACTTAAATAACTGTTAGGTACAAGTAGGAATTCAGAATATTCAACAGAGATTATGGTAATTATGCAGAAGTCATGTCCGTGGAAAAGAAAAGCTCCTTTTTGTATTTAACCTAACCCTATATAATAACACTAATCACTGCTCCAATTGTGGAAACTCCTTCTTGTGTTTAACCTAACCCTATAATAACACTGGTCACTGCTTGTTTGTGCCAGTTCCTTTGGTAGCAATATTCCACGGACATGACTTCTGCACAAGTACCGAGATTTCCCCTTTCCTCTTCACTCCCAGAGTCAGAGTCTCCCTCACTGCTTTCTCCAGTTTCCTCATCATCTTTGTCCTGGGCTAGAAGTTCTGGTATGAGTTTCGGACCGGACAAGTCTGCATTGAGACCGACTATGTTCTGATAAATGAGGGTATTGGAGGAACCCTGGCCGGATTTGATCAGGTTAATATCACGCTCGAAGTCAACCACCTGGGGAGAGAGAATAATAATAATAGTGCTTATTTATACTGCTCGCATAGGACTGAAAAGTCCCTTCACTCCAGCAGTAGGCTACTACTGTTATTGTGGTCAAATTATATTGAGGATAAAATATTAAAATTCCAAACCTAGGCTGGGATTGAACCCACGCCCTCCTATTTACCAGGCGAGCGCCTTGACCACTACACCACCAAGGCAGGTGAGAGAGAATTCACGCCCTCCTATTTACCAGGCGAGCGCCTTGACCACTACACCACCAAGGCAGGTGAGAGAGAATTTGATGTTGAATGATTTTGCTTCTACGTTTTCTTCTTAAACTGCTTGTAAATCATACAACTTACATGAATAATAGTGCTTATTTATACTGCTCGCATAGGACTGAAAAGTCCCTTCACTCCAGCAGTAGGCTACTACTGTTATTGTGGTCAAATTCTCAAATTATATTGAGGATAAAATATTAAAATTCCATACCTAGGCTGGGATTGAACCCACGCCCTCCTATTTACCAGGCGAGCGCCTTGACCACTACACCACCAAGGCAGGTGAGAGAGAATTTGATGTTGAATGATTTTGCTTCTACGTTTTCTTTCGTACGATGAAACAGCTGTTATATTAGACTGTCTGTGTTGTAGTATGCTGATCCCGTAGTGTCCCTCATCAGATGAATGGGAATTTAAACTACTTGTAAATCATACAACTTACATACCTAATATAATTCAGACAGAAGCTGTAATATTTTTACCTGTCTCCAACAGATCACTGCTAAACTTGTGTGTGTTATACATAGGTACCTGAAGGGGTGAGCACTGACTCTTCCGGAGGTGCTGGGTTCGAGTCCCGGCCAGGACGGAAATTTTCTAACCGAACTGATCTGTACTTGGATAGGCATGGATGTAAAATGTGCTTTTTCAGGTTTGATGGGGGGAACTGTAACTGCTAAGGTCTTATTGTTCCGAAAGCGAAGAGAGAAGGAAGACAGGATAGGAGAAAGCCAGCCGTTCTGAGAACAAACATTATTCTTTCAGGATAAACTCCGTCCTGGGCGGAAGTTAACTAGGCTGGCAAAAATATAACTTTAAAAAATGCTTAAAGGGTTTTGCCTACTTTTTCAAAGGAGGTATACTCGTAATTCTCACCTCATTCAAAGTTTGTGGTATGTACGCCTGTCGAAACACCTCCTGTTCCACCTCCTCCTGCTGGGTGAGAGGTTCTTGTTGTGACGTCAGAACGGAAATCTTGTCCAGATATTCCTCCACCATGGTTTCCTCAATACTGAGGTCTGTGATGAAATCGAACAGCTGCTTCACGTTCATTACAGCTACTCCTTGCTTCTTGAAGAAATCTGAAACGAATGCGAACCACAGGGAGGGAAATTAATTAGAAGAGGGAATAGAAAAGAATATACCACGGTTGGTCCAGTGGTAACGTGCTTGCTTGCCATGCAGAAGGTCCCAATTTCCTCCAATAGCGAAGGTTGAGTGCGAAGGGCATCCCACTCGGAAAAGTTTGTTTAGCCAAAACCAGTTGGCCTCAAAGCGATCTTTCTAAAGCTGATTGAGAGGCCGACGACAAACGCCGACCCCATCTGAACATGGGAAAAGGCACGGTTGGTCCAGTGGTAACGCGCTTGCTTGCCATGCAGAAGGTCCCGGATTCGAATCCCACCATCGACAAAAATTTGTTCTCGTTTTTCGATTGCAAATATTTCAACGGGTTACTTTCTGGTGTTCTCGTGTTGAGCCAGCACCTAAATGGGAAGTATTGTGTCTCTTCTCGCCCATCTGATGAGAGGCATACTACGGGATGGGCATGCTACGACACAGGCCACAAGCGTGTAATGTAGCAGTTGTTCCATTGCTACGAAATAAAAACGGCGGTGGAACACTCATCTTAAAAAAAAAAAATACCCTGTTTATCCACTGAATAGGATTAAAAAATCCATTTACCTCAGCAGTCGCTAGCAGTCTTAACAAGCTATCGTGTATTAGATAGGATAGTCATACATGCAAGAAAGGACCTTGGGTTTCTACGACACAGGCCACAAGCGTGTAATGTAGCAGTTGTTCCATTGCTACGAAATAAAAACGGCGGTGGAACACTCATCTTAAAAAAAAGAAAAAAAAAAAAGAACTCGTACTTACTTGAACTTGTAAAGGCCGATAACATCAAAGTTCGAAAGCCTTTACGTAACGTACTATACGCTATGGCTCACGGGAGCTCAAATGATCACCCATCCGGATTCTAACCACGCGTAACGTTGCTTAATTTCGATGATCCATCGGTTACTGGTGCATTCACCGAGCTATCGCTGCGTACAGTGACACTCTGGTTTCACGGTAGGTAGGTACTTCCAGTAAAAAATTATGGCTAATGGAAATGAAAAAAAAAAGGAAGGAATAAAGAGGAATTTGTTGAAAAAGAGAGGAGGGAGGGTCTGGGAAGAGTAGGGGAAAGAAAAGGGAAATAGTAGAGAAGAAAGAGAGAGGTAAGAAAGCAAAAAGAGTGTCTCATTTTTGTTTCTTGAGCAGCTTGAACTTAGGTTTCCTCGTCAACATATCTACAGCACTTCGTTATTTATATCTTCGCTTCAGATCAAAAGAACCACGGACGTCTGTGGTTTATTTTTCCTATAAGCTAGCGTTCAACACTGGGTACAAACACGATATTGACCGAATCAATTTCCGAACAAACCCGAACACACTCGTTTCAGTTCGTATTTGAGTAGTGCGGTAAGGAACCACAGGAGCAGCACCATCGCTATCCCCAGTGTATAATGACACCCGAATACCGCACATAGGAGGATTGTATGGAACCCCAGCTTGAGAATAGTCGCCCACGAAGCGAAAGATCGCAAACTGAGGCGGGCAGGAAGCTGAATGGGGACTTTGGGAGCGGGAATGAAGGCCCAGGAATGAAGACGGTACTGATAGACGACACAAGGGGGCAGCAGTGTAGCGTGTAGAATCAGCGAGGGCAGACCAGACTCGCGTGAGTAGATGTCTTGGATTTGATCGTAGAACTGAGGGGAGAGAACAGTTTATAATTAATTAAGTAATTAGGGAAAATGACCTAATAGGCAACTCCGAGCATTTGAAAACAACATAATTAATTAATTATAAATTAATGCATAGGACATCTTTGCCAGCCTAGTTAGCTGCTTGGTTGGTAGCGCGTCTGCCTTGTAAGCGCTAGGTCGCGGGTTCGATTTCCGCCCGTGGCGGATTTTACCCCGCACGGATAATGTTCGCTCTCGGAACGGCTGGCTTTCTCCTATCCTGTCTTCATTCTCTCTTAGATTTCGGGACGATAAGACGTAAGCAGTTATAGTTCCCTCTGTCAAACCTCTTAAAAAAACATAAAGGTCGAACTGAAAACATCATCGATAGATTTGGATAGATGTGAATTTATTGTGAATCGCTGTGGATCGAAACCCTGTCGACTATGTTTGGACAAACCTTAAGAGCCCCTAGCTGAAGAAACTATCTTTTACTTACAGCTATATTGATTTGGCAGGACAAATAGTAGAACAGTTTGACTAGCCAGCGTATCTCACCACTACCGGGGGGTAGCAAGTCTGGATCTCCATCATACTTCATACGACGTACTCTCTCCTGCATTGACTTCAACGTGAGACTCGACTCCTAATCAGGGGAGAAAATGGGAATGCATTAATAAAATCTAAAAATCTACTCTAAGAGAGTAACAAAAAAATCATGAATTTATAGTGAAGGTGAAGGCCTCTTTATCACTTTCCATTGATATTAAAGTAATGAGAAAGTATTACAATAGGTCATTTTTTTTCAAGGTCACACCTATAAAATAAAAGTAAAGAGGTTTTTATAGAGGGAGTTATAATTGCTAATACATTTTTTTTTTTTTTTTATTATTATTATTTTAGCCAATCAGATTGGTTCGTAGAAGCTTAACCCATCCTTTAGGGCTGTTTGCCCCTACACCTAAGCCTCGGATTGGGCTTTTTTATGATCAGAATCATATTGCTTAATCCGAGAGTTAAACTTTGACCAAATTTAAACCTCAGATTGTGATCCTGGTCATTAATCCACCCTCATCCTCATGCTACGTTCACCCCTAGGTTCCACAGTGCTCGTCATGCAAGATACCCAGGGCAACGTGTTCGGAGCGTACACCCCGTCCGTGTGGCGTGAATCCAAAGCTTTCTTCGGCAGCTCCAAATGTTTCCTCAATGAAGTCGGTACTGATAGACGACACAAGGGGGCAGCAGTGTAGCGTGTAGAATCAGCGAGGGCAGACCAGACTCGCGTGAGTAGATCTCTTGGATTTGGTCGTAGAACTGAGGGGAGAGAACAGTTTATAATTAATTAAGTACTTAATTAGGGAAAATGACCTAATAGGCAACTCCGAGCATTTGAAAACAACATAATTAATTAATTATAAATTAATGCATAAGACATCTTTGCCAGCCTAGTTAGCTTGGTTGGTAGCGCGTCTGCCTTGTAAGCGCTAGGTCGCGGGTTCGATTCCCGCCCGTGGCGGATTTTACCCCGCACGGATAATGTTCGCTCTTGGAACGGCTGGCTTTCTCCTATCCTGTCTTCCTTCTCTCTTATATTTCGGGACGATAAGACCTTGGAAGTTGCTGTTCCCTCTGTCAAACCTCTTTAAAAAAAACCCCTAGCTGAAGAAAATATCTTGTACTTACAGCTATATTGATTTGGCAGGACAAATAGTAGAACAGTTTGACTAGCCAGCGTATCTCACCACTACCGGGAGGTAGCAGGTCTGGATCTCCATCATACTTCATACGACGTACTCTCTCCTGCATTGACTTCAGCGTGAGACTCGACTCCTAATCAGGTGAGAAAATGGGAATGCATTAATAAAATCTAAAAATCTACTCTAAGAGAGTAACAAAAAAATCATGAATTTATGGTGAAGGTGAAGGCCTCTTTATCACTTTCCATTGATATTAAAGTAATGAGAAAGTATTACAATAGGTCATTTTTTTTTCAAGGTCACACCTATAAAATAAAAGTAAAGAGGTTTCTATAGAGGGAGCTGTAATTGCGAAGAGAGAAGGAAGACAAGATAGGAGAAAGCCAGCCGTTACGAGAACGAACATTATCCGTTTAGGATAAAATCAGCGGGCGGGAATCGAACCCGCGACCTAGCGCTTACAAGTCAGACACGCTACCCACCAAAACTAGGTTGGCCAAATCTACATATATAACTTACCGGTAGAAACATGGAGTCAGCTTCCTCTTCACTCCCATTGGTCACATTTAGCCGGGGAGGTCCTGTAACCAGAGTGTTATCCAATGTATGGTCCAGGTTACACTGAGTAGATTCATCATAGGTTGAGTTGAAGGTGGGGGCAGAGGTTTGAGGTTGAGGAATCTGAAATATAAAAGGCAGTATGTAAATAGAGTCCCCCTAACTATTTGACTGTTGTATGGGCCATTTCACATCAATTTGTTATTTCCTTTGTTTGATAAAACAGGAGAATACCGTCCAAACATTTTCTTGCTCAGAAAATGTAATTTGGAGTTTTGTATTCTATTCACATCTGTACTGTATACGACATACTGTATACGACATACGACATGTTACAGCCGTTTTTATTTTGTAGCAATGAAACAACTGCTACATTAAAGGCATGTTGTGTGTCGTAACGTGCCCATCCCCTAGTAAGCCTCTAATCAGATGCGCGAGAAGAGACACAGCACTTCTCATTTATATGCTGGGTCAACACAAGAACACCAGAAAGTAACCCGTTGAAATAATTATGTGCAATCGAAAAACGAGAAACGTCATAAGGACACTTGTTAAAAAAAAAAAAAAAAAATGAGTGATTCACCGCCGTTTTTATTTTGTAGCAATGAAACAACTGCTACATTAAAGGCATGTGGTCTGTGTCGTAACGTGCCCATCCCGTAGTAAGCCTCTAATCAGATGCGCGAGAAGAGACACAGCACTTCTCATTTATGTGCTGGGTCAACACAAGAACACCAGAAAGTAACCCGTTGAAATAATTATGTGCAATCGAAAAACGAGTGCAAAATTTTTGTAGATCGTGGGATTCGAAGCCGGGTCTCCCGCGTGCAAGGCGAGCGCAGTGACCACTACGCCATGGGATCCGAAATTTCTTTATGAATCCATAATAGTGGAGGCCATCATAGTGTCTATCACATTTCATTGGTGAGGAATAATATTTTTTCCCCATGAGTTTCTTTATACTAATCCAATGCATAGTCGTCTCTGAAGGGACCAGGGAAACAAGAAAACAAAATCTCATTAGTTAAGATTACCAAATTTGGAGAAGATTACTTTTCCAAAACAACTGTAAGTTCCACAATGTTAAGTAATAATGATTCCCCCCAAAAAATGATTGTATAGAATTATAGAGTTCAATGGACAGGACTAACTTTTTATTATTATTTGTTTAAACTACCCTCTTGCTCTCAGGTTACGTTAACACAACCCGGAGTATCATCGAGACAGTCAAATACATCGAGAAGGAACTTCGTAGCATGGACGGTCTATTTATATTCGGTACTCCGGCCACATCAGTCATAGCTCTAGGCAGCGATGTGTTCCATATCTATCGACTATCGTCGGGTCTGAATAAACGAGGCTGGAATACCAATAGTCTGCAATTCCCGGTCGGCATTCATATATGCATCACTCACATGCATACACAACCAGGTAAAAAAAAAATAAATAGTTGTCTTAATTATAATTATCATATTTAATTTTCATCGCATTGTTTCATTATTACCATTAGATAATGTATTTGTTTACAAGTGCAAAAATAATTTGTAGTTTTAGGTAATGTAATCTGGTACCTCTTGTTTCAAGAGGCCTAATAGTGGGAACTGTCTTACGGTCCCAAAGTCAAAGAGAGGACAGGATATGTGGGAGGGAGTCCTTCCGAGAACGAACTTCATCTGTTTAGGTCAAAGTTCGCCCCGTACGGGAATCGCACCCGCAACTTAGCGCTTACAACGCAGACGCACTATTCTCCGAGCTACCTAGTCTGGCTAGGGCAGAAATCAAAAAGTCCAACTATGCCAACATCTGTGAAATATGGTAACAGTAATGCCGGTATAAGACCAGCCACATCAGGTATATCTGATGAATGACAGGCGGACCTTTGAATACACCAGTTCTCGTCCGATCACTGAAGTTAAGCAACGTTGAGCGTGGATAGTACTTGGATGGGTGACCACTTACCTCTATAAAACGCCGCTTCAAAGTCAGGATCCGGTGCGTTTTCCATGAGAATACATTTCGCTCGTCCACTATACAGGGTGATCTTGGGCGTCTTGGCCCTCACCAGGCCCACAAACCGGGCCGCATACATGTACTTCTTCCAGTGGGGCCGGGGCAAAGACTCGTAGGAGAATATCAGGTCTGCCCCCCCAGGGGGAAGGGGAGGTGGGGCGTCGCGCACGGGAACACCCCGACTAGAACCGCCTGGTGTGTACAACGCTACCTGGTGGAGAGAAACACAAGGTCAGTCTGTAGTCTAAAGCTGTGACCACACATGGTCGATCGATGTCGACTGAACCTTTTACACTGCCTCGACATTTCGACAACATAGATTCACCTCATCAATCGACGGCCGGTGGAATATGTTTGGACACAACACCGTAACACCAAATTTCATGAACAAAAATGGGGCTCAAGGGTAAAAGAACACTCAAACAAGCATCATTCAATAGGATAAGGAAAGTCGTGTGATGTTCACACCAGATTTTTTAATTACATTAACGGGGTTTGTCCTTTGACAGTCATTCTAATTAGTCAGAATGTAAATGCAAATGTAAATGTAAATGCAGTTTCTTTGTGTTATTGTCATTATGTCACAACTTTGGTGCTCACTGCAGCATTGTAGGATTTTCCCAATATCTCAATAATCCTAAAATCCAATGTTTACCTACCATGCTGGCACCGGTCGCTATGCGCATTTTTATGTCATAGCTATATAATCCTAAAATCCGATGTTTACCTACCATGCTGGCACCGGTCGCTATGCGCATTTATATGTCATAGCTACTCATTTTCCTCACGAGGCTGAGTGGGCCCCGCAACAGCCAGTCACGGAATCAATCATTTGCATGATACAAATTTCTTGACCCCGCCGGGAATCGAACCCGGGTCTCCCGCGTGCAAGGCGAGCGCAGTGACCACTACGCCATGGGAGCTGACTAATTAGTCAGAATGATGACTTCTTATTCCGAGTATCTGAGATATGGAGCTGATAAGAAAACTTCGACCTGTAACCAAAAAAGGCGAGAAGGCATTCCGGATATTTAGTCCGTTTACAGTTCATTTGTCTGTGTCGCACGAGTGATAGTCGTTCTAGTGTTTGAAACAGGAGTATTTTTTTTTTACGTAGAAACCGAACTTGGCGCATTCCAGCACCCACTTGCCTTATCACAACAAACTCACTATAATAATCATCATCAGAAGCCTATCTATTCGTACATGATTGTGTTTTATTGGCCACGAGGTGCATCATCCATGGGTTGCGTGATGGCGCTACGAGTGTTGACTTCCCTCTCCTCTAATCAGTTCGGTTTCCCCTCGGTATCGGCATAGCGACTCACATTTGGCAAATCAGCCCGACTCACACAAATCGTAAACACAGAACACACAAGCACACAGTTGTAAGCCGGCTCTGCTAAGTGTGTTACCGCGCTGTCTGATCTCAATACGACTCCTGTCTCAGCAACAAGAAAATTTACTGCAATTAAAATTACCGCATAGCAGTGTCCACATATTTGATTACGGAGCCCGATTTGGTGAGTTTGCATCCTGAAGGAAAGAAAAAGGATTTTTGACGTCCCTGTATAACTGTTGGGGTCCTTAGGGATAATCATACTAGTATTAACAGCCTATTGATCTCGGAAAGTTACTAGGTATGGGGGTTTTACCCTTCATTCGCCTCCTCACAATAAACCTCACCCACCCTGAACGAGGTCGGGAAAAGCTAGAACACGATTACCCAGGTGGTCACCCATCCGAACTTTAAAACCACGCGCAACACTGCTTAGTTTAAGTGATCCATCAGGAACTGGTGCATTCAGTAACAGTAATGCCGGTATAAGACCAGCCACATCAGGTATATCTGATGAATGACAGGCGGACCTTTGAATACACCAGTTCTCGTCCGATCACTGAAGTTAAGCAACGTTGAGCGTGGATAGTACTTGGATGGGTGACCACTTACCTCTATAAAACGCCGCTTCAAAGTCAGGATCCGGTGCGTTTTCCATGAGAATACATTTCGCTCGTCCACTATACAGGGTGATCTTGGGCGTCTTGGCCCTCACCAGGCCCACAAACCGGGCCGCATACATGTACTTCTTCCAGTGGGGCCGGGGCAAAGACTCGTAGGAGAATATCAGGTCTGCCCCCCCAGGGGGAAGGGGAGGTGGGGCGTCGCGCACGGGAACACCCCGACTAGAACCGCCTGGTGTGTACAACGCTACCTGGTGGAGAGAAACACAAGGTCAGTCTGTAGTCTAAAGCTGTGACCACACATGGTCGATCGATGTCGACTGAACCTTTTACACTGCCTCGACATTTCGACAACATAGATTCACCTCATCAATCGACGGCCGGTGGAATATGTTTGGACACAACACCGTAACACCAAACTTTATGAACAAAAATGGGGCTCAACCACTTTTTTTTTTCTTCGCTGATAAAGGAAGTTCGAAACACGCTGATTGCAATAGAAATGCTTAAAATTTCATTTGAGGCTTCCTAAGAGGAGAAATCTTCGTTTGAAAAGTGAAATATGTAAACTACATGTCTTCTTTTTTCAGGCGTGGCGGACAAATTCATCTCAGACGTACGGGAAGAACTCGCTATCATCATGCAAAACCCTGGTCTACAACTAGAGGGAGTCATGGCCATGTATGGCAAATCCCATTCCATCCCTGATCGTTCCATCATTGGAGATTTCACTCGCTACTACATCGATGCGACCTACTATACTCCGGACTGTGAGTCGAGTACACCAACCGCGGGGAAACAAAATGGCGTCGTGAAGAATGGAGGGGTTCCGGCTGTCGAGTGAAGCAACGTTCAGCATGGTGAAAATGTGAACGAGTGACCCTCTGTCGTCTTGGGGCCAATTCGGGGAAGGTTAAACTTTCCAGGTAAACCGTTTATGGTCAGGGCCACAGAGTTTAAACTAACTTTAAGTTTAACCCTTATCAAGATTGAGCGATATGATTGGTTGATTTCAAAATTTTCAACCAATCAGATTGTTCAAACGGTTTAACTTAAGGTGTAGCCCCGAATATTCCTACTTTACAAAACTGAGAGAAACAATTGAATTTTCATTTCATTAAAATAAACAAAAGTTAGAGTCATACAAAATATATTAAAGATTTGTGAAGTGTATTTACAGAAAATAAGGCATTCTGAAACTTAGAAAAAAATAGTATAACATTTACAATTTCTTTAATAACAAACTTACAAAACTGAACAATAAGGGCAGTTCGTCAAGCAACGTCAAAAGGCTATATGGGTATATGTACTTTGGTCATTGGCTAACTAAATCTGGAAGCACTCAGCCTCGTGACGAAATTATGGAAAACTGGTGATTCCAGCAACCTGGATAAAAACCTGATTTGATTTGATTTTTTTTTTTCGTAAGCAAAATAAACAGTCTCATTAAAAAGAGTAGGTCCTACTCTACGTCTTTCGATTCCCGCTCGGGGCGAACTTTCTCCTAAACAGATTAGGTTCGTTCTCGGAACGGCTAGCCTATGGGGCTATAAGACCTCTGTTACAAAATACACATAACTTAGTCAGTTTTCATCAAGCAGTGAAAAAGAAAAGTTATGATTTATGTATTTTAACTTGATTGAATGCAATTCATTAATATACAAAATTAAGGAGTACATATTGCACTTGTCATACATACATGTTAATATTACATACTCGTAATATGTGATCCACCCTTTTTTACATTCCGTTTAATTTTACAACCATTTTTAAAAATCATCTTGTTTATTTTATCTTTATCATCTACAACATTTTTTTTAAGATCTTTATTTTGTTTATTTTCTTTACTTTTGTGGTTTCGTATTAGGAATTTTCGTAACCGCAGAAGGTTGTGACCTGAATTGTATTCTGAAACTAGGTAGATTTTATTCTGAAACTTCATCAGTTTATATTTTATATATTTTTGTAACAAATAAAATTACGAAGAGAACCAATATTAATTTTACTCGCCGAATTCTTTATTTTCACACTTTATCCCAAAGAGATAAGGTTCGTTCTTGGAACGGCTCGCTGTCTCCTACCCTGTCTTTACTTCGATTTCGGGATGATAAGAACTCCGTTGTTAAGGTGTGTCCAAACATAGTCGATCGACGAAGTGAATCTATGTTGTCGAGGCAGTGTGGACGGTTCAGTCGACATCGATCGACGGCCAGTTCGCCTTGCACGCGGGAGACCCGGGTTCGATTCCCGGCGGGGTCAAGAAATTTGTAACATGCAAATGATTGATTCCGTGACTGGCTGTAGCGGCGCCCACTCAGCCTCCGTGAGGAAAATGAGTAGCTATGACATATAAATGCGCATAGCGACTGGTGGCCAGAATGGTAGGTACTCAGCCTCGTGAGGAAAATGAGTAGCTATGACATAGAAATAAATGCGCATAGCGACCGGTGCCAGCATGGTAGGTAAACATGTGATTTTAGGATTTTGAGATATTGGGAAAATCCTATAATGCTGCAGTGAGCACCAAAGTTGTGACATAATAACACAAAGAAACTGCATTTATTTATTTATTATTATTATTATTATTATTTATATTTTAGTTCCATATTCATATTTACCTTCTAATATACTCAGCACGGCCGTTTTCGTGCGATGTCGCGTGGCTGCCAGCCGCTCGCTGCTGAGAGGGGGCACATCAATCCGCTCAACGGGAGCCACGCTGCCTGACCCGCCAGATCGTTTGCTACCCGCGACAGAGCCTTGCAGCTCGGCGTGTAGCTCGTTACACCACGCTAGACAGGCGGGATTAAGCGCGATGCCGGGAGGAGGAGGGTCTTCCCGGCTGCGATTGGGTAGTCGCTCACGGGAGGTATCTCTGTGGGGGGGAAAAAGTAGAGATTAACGCTAGAAGTGACCGCGACAGAGCCTTACAGCTCGGCGTGTAACTCGTTACACCACGCTAGACAGGCGGGATTAAGCGCGATGCCGGGAGGAGCGAGGTCTTCCCGGCGATTAGGTAGGCGCTCACGGGAGGTATCTCTGTGGAAACAAACGGTAGAGATTACCTAACCCAGTAGCCTGGATTAGCTGGGAGTATGAGTTCAAATCCTTACCGAGGATCTATGGATATTTATTTTCTTCTTTTTCCTAGCCTTTTCGTATCTAAATAGGGTCGGCGTTTCTTGTCAGTCTCTTCCAGGCAGCCCTATGGATATTTATCTATCTGTAAAATATGTTGGGTAGCTTAATTGTTAAAATAGTAGTGCAGCCTTGTTAGTTTGGAGGGAAGAGCGCCTGTCTTGTAAGCGCCACAGATTATTTTTTTTTTTTTTATTTATATTTATTTATATTTATACAGATTAATTGCACCCGATGGAGGGTTAAAGAGTTTTGACAGGGGGAACTGTAACAAGGGAGGTCTTATCGTCCCGAACTTGGACAGATAAGGAGGACAGGATAGGAGAAAACCACCCTTTCCGAGAGCGAACCTTATCCATTCAGGTCCTAAACTTTAGGATAATGTCCTGCTAAGGCGGGAATCGAACCCGCGACCTAGCGCTTACCCTACCCTCCAAACTAACTACACGGGCCGTTTGATAAGTTCGTGGACTCGGATACTTTTTCTTGGTCGTCATCAATCGATAGCTGTGAATCAAAGGCTAATAATAGGAATGTAATGAAACTTGGTGTACCTTCCTAAAACAAGACATACTTTGCAGTGGCACCTACATTTGGGCTTCATACCAAGAAGAAGTATCCGAGTCCACGAAGCCACGAACTTATCAAACGACCCTCGTAGGCTAGCCAACTCTTTCCTTAGAGGGTACTTACCACTCCATGTGTGGGTGAAGACATAGTATTTGAGCCTGTACTAGTAGGTCTTCTGCCCAGGATGAGGGGGAAACAGGAATTCCTCACCGAATCGTTAGAGAATGGAAACGGTAAGTTACTCATTGTACTGTCCACACTCAGGCAATATTTGTGACACTGGGAAATAGAAAGACGTTGTAATCAGTTCAGAGATTTATCTCAGTGATGTATTTTGGATCTGAAGGTTAGTCGTTCGAGTCCAAGTCAAGTCATGAAATTTAGCATAGTGTATTAATCTGGGAATGACATTGTGGTAATATAATAAGCATTCACAATTAACGCAATTAGAATTCCTCCCTAATTTTCTTAGGGATTTTTACTTAGTTGAATTGAACACAAAAGTCGTTTCTTTTTGCACTAGTAATGCCGCCACTGGTCGCTACTCCATTATTCTCGCAAAATTGACTGTACACCAAACTCCAAGCAGAGACCCGAAGAAACTTCGACCCCGCCGGGAAACGAACCCGGAATTCCTAGTGTGCAAAACTAGTGTGATACCAACAACTCGTCCACGGATGTTGCTACAAACACCTTCCCACTAGGACTAGGCAAATGCCTGTGATCCTGAGTCTCACCTGTTTAAAATGGGACCATAGATCCCCAGTCTTACCTGTTTGAAATGGGACCATAGATCTTGCGTTTCACTATTCTTATCCATAGTATCATCAGCTTGGTCCAAATCAAAGCTAGAAGTTCGCATAGCAGTGTCCACATATTTGATTACGGAGCCCGATTTGGTGAGTTTGCATCCTGAAGGAAAGAAAAAGGATTTTTGACACAGGTTTAACGTCCCTGTATAACTGTTGGGGTCCTGAGGTATAATCACATTAGAAGAAAAAGGATTTTTGACACAGGTTTAATAATCATACTAGTATTAACAGCCTATTGATCTCGGAAAGTTACTAGGTATGGGGGTTTTACCCTTCATTCGCCTCCTCACAATAAACCTCACCCACCCTGAACGAGGTCGGGAAAAGCTAGAACACGATTACCCAGGTGGTCACCCATCCGAACTTTAAAACCACGCGCAACACTGCTTAGTTTAAGTGATCCATCAGGAACTGGTGCATTCAGTAACAGTAAGTGGTCACCCATCCGAACTTTAAAACCACGCGCAACACTGCTTAGTTTAAGTGATCCATCAGGAACTGGTGCATTCAGTAACAGTAATCTTATATTATAAGAACGAGATCCATTCACTCATTCACATTTCACAGTTCACATTTCACATTTCATAGTTCACACACTGATCGCTCTATCTCTAGAACCACAACACCTAGAAAGCTGAAATTTGGTAGGAATATTCCTTTTATGGTCTAGGTGTGCAATAAGAAAGGATTTTGCGAAAATCTAAACCGATCCTGAGATATGATCAATTTTTGATCGCTAAAATCACCATAAATACACAGAGTGCAGCTGCAGAGACTGCGGGAGAGAAAACTTTTCCTCACTCGCCTAATATTTGAGTTTCGTTTATGTTTTTAGTTTGACAATTTTAGGGGATTTAGGGACCGTTTTGGATGTTTTTGAGTGTGCCAATGCATTTTTTGGGTACTTTTACATCGGAATAGGACTCTATCTCGAAAAAAAATTGTCATTTGGTTGAGCTTCTATAATTTTCGCGGGCAGCCATTTTTTCGTGATGACGTCAGTTCATGCGAGGTCGTAAACCATGGCTGTTTCAACGTTATTTTTTTGCGACATTTTAGGGGATTTAGGGACCGTTTTTGATGTTTTTGAGTGCGCCAATGCACTTTTTGGGTACTTTTTCATCGGAATAGGACTCTATCTCGAAAAAAATTGTCATTTTGTTGAGCCCCTATAATTTTCGCGGGCAGCCATTTTTTCGTGATGACGTCAGTTCATGTGTCAGTTCGTGATGACGTCAGTTCATGTGTAAACCATGGCTGTTTCAACGTTATTTTTTTGTGACCTTTTAGCGACATTTTAGGGGATTTAGGTACCGTTTTGGATGTTTTTGAGTGCGCCAATGTACTTTTTGGGTACTTTTACATCGGAATAGGACTCTATCTCGAAAAAAATTGTCATTTGGTTGAGCCCCTATAATTTTCGCGGGCAGCCATTTTTTTGTGATGACGTCAGTTCATGTGTCAGTTCGTGATGACGTCAGTTCATGTGTAAACCATGGCTGTTTCAACGTTATTTTTTTTGCGACCTTTTAGCGACATTTTAGGGGATTTAGGTACCGTTTTGGATGTTTTTGAGTGCGCCAATGTACTTTTTGGGTACTTTTACATCGGAATAGGACTCTATCTCGAAAAAAAATTGTCATTTGGTTGAGCTTCTATAATTTTCGCGGGCAGCCATTTTTTCGTGATGACTTCAGTTCATGCGAGGTCGTAAACCATGGCTGTTTCAACGTTATTTTTTTTGCGACCTTTTAGCGACATTTTAGGGGATTTAGGGACCGTTTTGGATGTTTTTGAGTGCGCCAATGCACTTTTTGGGTACTTTTACATCGGAATAGGACTCTATCTCGAAAAAAATTGTCATTTGGTTGTGCCCCATTCTCGCTCACAAATCAGACTGAAACAAATTTTGGCCGATCACATGTTGAAATTTGTTCTTCAGTGCAGCTAGAGGGCCAGTATTTTGTTCACAAATACGGCCCTTTTGGATAGGCTTTTATAACTATTATTATTTCACGTATACTTGAATGTTTGTCACAAGTCTTGTTCTCCACTAATACACCTCAATAAATTTCATTGACTTGACATGGACTTGACTCGAACCACCAACCTCCAGATCTAAGTCCACCGCGTTAACCACTACGCCACCAAGGTGGGTTTACTTACCCTTAGTCCATCACTGGATATCCGACATACTTCTGTCACCCTTTCCTCTCCACTTCTTTTCTTGACGAACTCAATGCAAACCTCGCCAGTACCTAAACAAAATAAGATAACAGGTAAATCACAATGTACCAACTTCAACAGGAAAATAGCTCAACTGAAGTCCAATTAGCCAGCCTAGTTAGCTTTGTTAGTAGCGCTAGCGCCTCTGCATTGTAAGCGCTAGGCTGCGGGTTCGATTCCCGCCCGGGGCGAATTTTATCCTGAAGGGATAAGATGCGCTCTCGGAACGGCTGGCTTTCTCTTATCCCATATTCCTTCTCTCTTCGATCTACTAGGGTCTTATTACCCTAGTAGAGTTACAGTCAGTTCCCTATAACAAACCTCTTAAAAAAAAGTATTTTTTATTTTTATTTTTTAATTAGGTACCTACTTATTTACCTAACAAATTGAACATACATATCTTTGCGGAAGGCAAGGTTGGAGTTTTGCATCTTAAGCGCCAAACAACCCCCCCCCCCCCCCCCCACCCCCGAACCCAAAGAAGAAAAAAAAAGTAGGACAATAATACATACCATACATAACCATTAATCGTTCTAGTCCTATTGGACAGGTCGATGAAGGCCCTAATTAGTCAGCTCCCATGGCGTAGTGGTCACTGCGCTCCGCCTTGCACGCCGGGAGACCCGGGGTCGATTCCCGGCGGGGTCAAGAAACGTTGTAACCATGCAAATGATTGATGTCCGTGACTGGCTGTGGCGACGGGCGCCCACGCGCCCACTCAGGCCTCCGTGAGGTAAAATGAGTAGGCTACTGACATAATAAATGCGCATAGCGACTGGTGCCCACGCATGGTAGAGCTAAACATTGTGGAATTTTAGGATTATGAGCATATTGCGGAAAAATCCTTATAATGCTGCCAAAGTGAGGCACCAAAGAGTCTGTGACATAAATACAACACAAGAAACTGGCATTTATCTTATTTATTATTATTATTATTCATTACATTATATATTTAGCGTTTCCATGTAATTCATATTTACCTTGGCTTCCTAATATACTCAGCACGGGCCGTTTTCGTGGCGATGTCGGCGTGCGCTGCCAGGCCGCTCGCTGCTGAGACTGGGGGGCACCATCAATCCCGCTCAACGCGGAGCGCAACGCTGCCTGAACCCGCCAGAATCGTTTGCTACCCGCGACAGGACCTTGCAGCTCGGCGTGTAGCTCCGTTGTACACCCGCTCTAGACAGGCGGGGATTAAGCGCGATGCCGGGAGGGAGGAAGAGGTCTTCCCGGCTGCGATTGGGTAGGTCGCTCACGCGGGGAGGTATCTCTGGTGGGCGGAGGAAAGAAAGTAGAGATTAAACGGCTAAGAAGTGACCTGACCGCGACAGTGAGCCTTACAGCGTCTCGGCGTGTAACTCGTTACACCACGCTAAGACAGGCGGGGATTAAAAGCGCGATGCCGGGAGGTAGAGCCGAGGTCTTCCCGGCGAGATTAGGTAGGCGCCTCGACGGGAGGGGTATCTCTGTGGAAACAAACGTAGAGATTACCCTAACCCAGTAGCCTGGATTAGCTGGAGTATGAGTTCAAATCCTTACCGAGGATCTATGGATATTTATTTTCTTCTTTTTCCTAGCCTTTTCGTATCTAAATAGGGTCGGCGTTTCTTGTCAGTCTCTTCCAGGCAGCCCTATGGATATTTATCTATCTGTAAAATATGTTGGGTAGCTTAATTGTTAAATAGTAGTGCAGCCTTGTTAGTTTGGAGGGAAGAGCGCCTGTCTTGTAAGCGCTTGGTTCGCGGGTTCGAATCCCACCCGGGGCGGACTTAATCCTAAACACATAAGGTTCGTTTCTCGGAACGGCTTGCTTTCTATTATCCTGTCCTCTTCCTCTTTTCGATTTTGGGACGATAAGAGTTGTTAGGTACATTTTCCCTTGCAAAACCCTTTGAAAAAAATAAAAAAATTTCTTTTTTTTTTTTTTTTTTTTTTTTTTTTTTGTACCCCTGATTAATGGGTGTTCGCGGGGGTAAAGGGACTTTTCAGTTCCATCCCAGCAGGATAAACAAGGTATATTCTATTCTACTTACCTAGCTCGATAACCTAGGGCTCCGACATTGGGGCTGAGATTTTCATCGGCCCCGAAATATTGCCGGTCAAACTTGGTGGGTAAATAAACAGGTGCCCCAATGCCGGACGTTTCCTGACGGTATTTGGATTTGATTTTGTAGCTGTTGTCTTGTTGGGCAGATACTATGGGAGTAATGGGCTGCTGAGGAGCAAACCGATCTACGGATCTGAAACAGCGTTGATTGAAATAATACAAATAGGAAGTAGGTTGCCCCTACTAGGTTTGTACGATGAATAACTGTCCATAATAATGTACATAAGGAAAAACATAGGAATAGGTAGGTACTTACTTGAGTATTCTCCTTATTAAGTACAAAAGTAAGTAAGCAAGGCGAAAAATAAATTACGAAGAAAAATTCAGAGATTAAGCCCATATCAGGCATGTATTTTGACTGTAATATTTTTAAACAAAAAGCAGGAAAAAGGATTTTTTTATTCCATGAACCTTCCATGAACCAGCAGGAATATTGTCTTGAATGAAAAGACATCTGTTAGCTTACCGAGATCTATGATAATTGTATGTAATCAGAGGTGAATTATCTCGCGAGAAAGAATTGCTCCCCATGCCACTATCCTTTGCCTCGTGAGCCGAAAATTTCTGAAATGAAAAACCAAACACATTTTCTCAAAACGACTTGACCTGGACTCGAACCACCAACCACAAGACCCAAAGTCCACCGCGCTAACCGCTATACCACTCAGGTTGTTTATAAATTTTATTTTTTTAGTAATAAGTGACGCATCATCTTGAGAAAAAATATTTTTGGACTGTGTGAAAGAAAATGAATATGAAAAGATAATTTATTTAGTGACTTGGAAAAAATCTTCCTTCTCTATTTCTAATCGGAAAAAATATCAATATCAATAGGATTTTAACTCAGCACTTTCCGGTCGAGAGACAATACTCATAACTAGAAGACAACAATAGTATGATCTCCCGTATTTTCGTTTTGATCGCTAAGTACTCGTATTTTCTTCTTGGTTCTTTTCTACTAACCTTGGGGTTCTTCATGACAACCTGCGTCACAGTATTCTTGGCAGAGCCGGAATCGAACGGCGGACTTCCTACCAGGAGCGCGTACAGGATACAACCGAGAGCCCAGCAGTCTGCTTCTAAACCGTGCGAGCTACGTGTGGCCACCTGAGAAAAAAAGACATGAAAATTTTAATAAAGATAATATGAAAATTTCCAAGCTTAAAAGAACCCTCTTGATGGTGTAGTTCAGGGCCGTATAAAGAGGGGGCCAGTCTCGAGCTTCATTTTTCTCCTAGACTCCAAAAATTTGGAGCATTCCCCCCCTCGATAAAATCCTGGATACGGCCCTGGTGTAGTAACCCTGGTAATCAGGAGGGCATGGGTTCAATCCAGGCCATGGTATGAAATTTTTTCCTCAGCATGCTTTGAGAATTTGACCATAGTACTTACTTGTAAAGGCCCGTTTGTCCCACTTGTCGTGAGTTTATTCCGATTTTTTTTCCGAACGACACAAAATGTCCTATCCTAAGTAGTAAGACCTAGTAGGTAAGTAATGTAGGTACGAGTAATTTAAATGAGTGTTCATACTACAAGCGACACGATTTTTTCCGAACGACACAAAATGTCCTATCCTTAGTAGCAAGACCTAGTAGGTATGTAAGTAATGTAGGTACGAGTAATTTAAATGAGAGTGTTCATACTACAAGCGACACGATTTTTTCCGAACGACACAAAATGTCCTATCCTAAGTAGTAAGACCTAGTAGGTAAGTAATGTAGGTACGAGTAATTTAAATAAGAGTGTTCATACTACAAGCGACACGATTTTTTCCGAACGACAAGAAGGAACGGACCTTGATGTGAAATTTTCCAAGCATGTATTTTTATTGCTATTACTTACCTCAGGAGAAATATAGTTGGGAGTCCCACACATTGTCATATGTTTATCATCAGGGGTACTCAGCTGAGCGGCCAATCCAAAATCGGCAATTTTCTGCAACAAAACAAACACCAATCAGCATTACTGTCTCGGTATTTCGCGAGATTGCAAGAGATTACACTAGTCTTTATGATACCTCATACCATTAAAAAGTTACAATGCTTCATTCCATTTGGACTTACTAGTCCTAACAACCCCAAGAGATGGGCACTACATATCATATGTTAACCATTATGACTTGAGCTTCTTATGACCAAGTGGAACACTAATCAAACATTTCTTTCATTTCAGCAGCAAGGCATCGGCCCCGGTGGTCCCCCATCAGGTCCCGGCGGTCCCAGTTCAGGCATGATGTTCATGGGCCCTGGAGGCCCTCGCGGTGGCGGTAATGCAGGGCCTCCCCCATTCCCCAGTGCAGGGCCTGGGGGCATGGGGGGCCCTGGGAACCTCGGCCCCGGTGGTATGGGGCCTGGGGGGTTGTTACAGGGTCCGTTGGCATACTTGGAGAAGACAACGTCCAACATAGGTCTGCCTGATGGTAGGAGGTGACGTGGGAGGGGAAGGGGGAGGGGTAGAGGACGTGGTAGAGGGAAGGGAAGAGAAGAGTATGGCGAGTCCCCCTAGTACGTTTTGTTCCCCCGCCCCCTTCCTAATGGAGGCAGCTTTGTGTGAGGTGTGAGAGGGGCAGGAATGTGGGTACTCACGGGGAGCTATCAACAATACAAATAGTCACTCATGAGGGGTTTTTATTTATTATTATTTAGTGTCTGAATTATTCAGGATAGGCTCTGATCAGTTCTGAAAAATTCCGCTAGTTTTTCATGACCAAACTCTTGAACAACAACCCGTCTGAAGAAAACATTCGATCAGCTTGTGTTCTGAAATATTTAAAAGAAAACATAGTTGTTCAGAATGTTCAGCTTGGGTTATATTCATAATTATTTAGATGATTCATCAAAATAGAAAAGTCAAAAAACCCCTATAAGTATTTTAACAGTGTAACATGCATACCTATGTTTGGAAATCTAATGTAAATGTAAATTAAGTGGGGTTTCAGCCCAAACTCACAAACTGTTTCTTGTGACTTATGAACATACACCAACCATTGTTTATTCTCCCTCAAGTCATGGTCGCATTTATTTATGATTTTATGACCAATATGTGAACATACAGCAAGAATACTCGTTCAAGTCGTATAGAGGTCTTTTTAACTCAAGCAACCTTCGGGTTGGTCTTTAGCTATGGTGTGAACTGTTTCTTGTGACTTATGAACATACACCAACCATTGTTTATTCTCCCTCAAGTCATGGTCGCATTTATTTATGATTTTATGACCATTATGTGAACGTATAGAGGTCTTTTTAACTCAAGCAACCTTCGGGTTGGTCTTTAGCTATGATGTGGACGGTTGCCTTGAGTTAAAAAGATCCCTTTACTTAATTGTAGTTGTTAGCTTCTTTAAAAAGGTACCCGATAAAATAAAGTAACTAAATGCATTCTGAACCCCTCCACCCTCACCATATCTTTAGAAACAGGGTGTTTAAGTGTCATTGCATTGGCTGTCAACATTTTAATACTATCCCATATTGAAGGTAACAACACTAAATTAAATGTCTATAAGTAGTCAAATAGATTTAAAAAGGTACCCGATAAAATAAAGTAACTAAATGCATTCTGAACCCCTCCACCCTCACCATATCTTTAGAAACAGGGTGTTTAAGTATCACTGCATTGGCTGTCAACATTTTAAAACTATTCCATATTGAAGGTAACACTAAATTAAATGTCTATCAGTAGTCAAATAGATTAATATATCACGTACCTAAGTGTGTCGTTATTTTAAACACACACGGACCTATGGCTGAATCTCTAGATTTAGGCTGTAGGGACCTCGAAACTTTTATTCTTGTACTAATAACTAGGTAAACATCGAAAATTTCAGCTGATTAGATCGCTTTCCTCCCTATGTGTTAGTTGTTACTTCATACCTTATTAGCCGAGCTACTGCTATTAGAGCGTCCTCTAGTCTGACTCATCTTGAGTATGTAATACCTATGTGTTAGTTGTTACTTCATACCTTATTAGCCGAGCTACTGCTATTAGAGCGTCCTCTAGTCTGATTGCACATGAACGGGTGTCTGAGTACATCATTCAGCTTCATTCTCCTGGTAGGATCTTTCTGCAGTAGATTCTGTATGAGTTCACTAGCAGATCTCGAGATGTGAGAGGGGATCTGAAAGAAAATTGTAAATATGTAATGACAGCAATATTAGAGATCTAGATGGTACAGTTATAGGTAATAAAAAAGGTCTATATTTATATCTGTGTTACATCAATTTCTAATCGGAAAAAGCAGATCTCGAGATGTGAGAGGGGATCTGAAAGAAAATTGTAAATATGTAATGACAGCAATATTAGAGATCTAGATGGTACAGTTATCTAATATATAAAAAAGGTCTACATTTATATCTGTGTTACATCAATAGAGAACGAAGGTGTTTTTCAAATTTATATTAGATCAACCACAAATAATGTAAAATAAACAAAACTTTTTTCAGAATATTTTTACGATTTTTTTCTACCGAGATATTTTAGTTTGAAATTCAAATCTCCGATTTTCCCGCCGAAACGCTCTTTCCTTTCCTCTCTCCAAAATGGCCGTCGATGACGTCATAACTCCCTAAACTCGAAACATGAATAGGAGGTCTGGTTGTGGGATTATAAACACTGAGAACAGCTAACACTAACCAGCCTAGCTAGCTGGTAGTTTTTCAAAGGGTTCTCTCTGCTTTTAAAGAACAAGCACAAGTCCTCATGATGCGATGGTTGACTGTGGTTCAAGACGAGCCAATGAAACATGGCTAGGGCTGGCGACCATCACCCGGGTGTTTCGCTAATACAAAAAGACATCTCTTCTGTATTCTGTCATCACCGTTCGGAAAAAGCTAAAGCCGCTAAAACAACTACATGATTAACTCAGTTTGTCACCTTTGGAGAAAGATGAAATCAAATTGGAAATTGACCAGGCAACACTGAAGTTTTTAGATTTGGCTCGTCAGATGGAGGCATTTTTCTTGCAGAAAAGATTTCTCTTGTCTGCATTGAAACCTGAACTCATTGTTAAAGAGGTAAATATGGTTACTAAAGTATGTAACATTATTTTCCCCCCGGTCATCAGGTACCTATGAAGAAATAAGATGTTGATCCCACTGGAAATAGAGTGAAGAATAGAAAAGGAGATGAAGATTTTAAAAATCATATTTACTATTGAAAATTTTCCTCTTTGTTCTCAGGATATTGTTGACTTGCGGCATGACCTTGCTCGTAAAGAAGAACTCATCAAAAGGCACTATGACAAGATAGCTGTCTGGCAAAATCTCCTGTCTGATCTTCAGGTCCACTACAAACAAAGAAGAAGGAGAAGAAAAAATCCAAGTGCATTACACTTTCCCAATTCTTTACAAGACTACCCATGTTAACTTTTAACTTTATTTCCTTGCCATTTCAGTCTTGTTTACAAGTTCTAACCAAAGAAGATGAAGTGTCCACTACTTTGGAGAAAGATGAAATCAAATTGGAAATTGACCAGGCAACACTGAAGTTTTTAGATTTGGCTCGTCAGATGGAGGCATTTTTCTTACAGAAAAGATTTCTCTTGTCTGCATTGAAACCTGAACTCATTGTCAAAGAGGTAAATATGGTTCAGGGATAAAGACATAGGAAGATTCAATTTAATCTTTTTACTCTCACATATTATTCTCTTGTGACCCCATTGAAAACAGAGGGAAGACCATAAATGTAATAGAAACAGAGATGAAGATTACAAATGTCATTAATATATATTGAAGTTTTTAGATTTGGCTCGTCAGATGGAGGCATTTTTCTTACAGAAAAGATTTCTCTTGTCTGCATTGAAACCTGAACTCATTGTTAAAGAGGTAAATATGGTTCAGGGATAAAGAAATAGGAAGATTCAATTTAATCTTTTTACTCTCACATATTATTCTCTTGTGACCCCACTGAAAACAGAGGGAAGACCATAAATGCAATAGAAACAGAGATGAAGATTACAAATGTCATAAATATATACTACTGAAAATTTTCCTCCTTGTCCTCAGGATATTGTTGACTTGCGGCATGATCTTGCTCGTAAAGAAGAACTCATCAAACGGCACTACGACAAGATAGCTGTCTGGCAAAATCTCCTGTCCGATCTTCAGGGGTGGGCAAAGTCCCCTGCTCACCAGGGCTCTACCAGTTCAGCCAGTGGCACTACCCCACCCAATAGTACTCCTACACAGTCCGGACCTGGGATTTCAGCCATGGGAGGTTAGTATGGGTTGAAACCCCATGTGAGTCATGATATGATAATGAATAATTCTTATTTAGGTAGGTATTTCTCACTCCTACACAGTCCGGACCTGGGATTTCAGCCATGGGAGGTTAGTATGGGTTGAAACCCCATGTGAGTCATGATATGATAATGAATAGTTCTTATTTAGGTATTTCTCATACTTATACTTTCTCTTTATGATGCACCAACAAATTTACAAGTAACAAATTCAGGTAAGATTTTAATGTGACAGGAAATGGTTTTAATAATTTCCAGGTCCTCTGCCTGGTATGATGGGTGGTATGGCACCAATAGTTCCTGGAAGTACCATGCAACCCATGAGTGGAATGCCACAACAGCAGCAGCAAGTTCAAATGCAACAGCAAATTCATATGCAACACATGCAGGTAAGATTTTTAAGGAAGTAAGATTTGTGCTTGAAGGGGAAAGGTGTAGAAGCTACATTGGTGTATCAGTTCAAAAACAGATTGGATAACTTCACAAAGCAAAGATAATAGGCAACAACAGTGGGATGGAGCAACAATGTTGGTCCAGACATCCACTTCCCAATTCTTCTAAGCAAGTAATCTTACTTTATTTTGAAACAACAAACAAACAAACTAAGCAATCTCTTGTAAAGTTAAAAGGAATTTGTTATAATTATAAATTTCTCCCCCATACTTACATATCATATGTTAACCATTATGACTTGAGCTTCTTATGACCAAGTGGAACACTAATCAAACATTTCTTTCATTTCAGCAGCAAGGTATGGGCCCTGGTGGTCCCCCATCAGGTCCCGGCGGTCCCAGTTCAGGCATGATGTTCATGGGGCCCGGAGGCCCTCGCGGTGGCGGTAATGCAGGGCCTCCCCCGTTCCCCAGTGCAGGGCCTGGGGGCATGGGGGGCCCTGGGAACCTCGGGCCGGGGGGTATGGGGCCTGGAGGGTTATTACAGGGTCCGCTAGCCTATCTGGAGAAGACAACGTCCAACATAGGTCTGCCTGATGGTAGGAGGTGACGTGGGAGGGGAAGGGGGAGGGGTAGAGGACGTGGTAGAGGGAAGGGAAGAGAAGAGTATGGCGAGTCCCCCTAGTACGTTTTGTTCCCCCGCCCCCTTCCTAATGGAGGCAGCTTTGTGTGAGGTGTGAGAGGGGCAGGAATGTGGGTACTCACGGGGAGCTATCAACAATACAAATAGTCACTCATGAGGGGTTTTTATTTATTATTATTTAGTGTCTGAATTATTCAGGATAGGCTCTGATCAGTTCTGAAAAATTCCGCTAGTTTTTCATGACCAAACTCTTGAACAACAACCCGTCTGAAGAAAACATTCGATCAGCTTGTGTTCTGAAATATTTAAAAGAAAACATAGTTGTTCAGAATGTTCAGCTTGGGTTATATTCATAATTATTTAGATGATTCATCAAAATAGAAAAGTCAAAAAACCCCTATAAGTATTTTAACAGTGTAACATGCATACCTATGTTTGGAAATCTAATGTAAATGTAAATTAAGTGGGGTTTCAGCCCAAACTCACAAACTGTTTCTTGTGACTTATGAACATACACCAACCATTGTTTATTCTCCCTCAAGTCATGGTCGCATTTATTTATGATTTTATGACCATTATGTGAACGTATAGAGGTCTTTTTAACTCAAGCAACCTTCGGGTTGGTCTTTAGCTATGATGTGGACGGTTGCCTTGAGTTAAAAAGATCCCTTTACTTAATTGTAGTTGTTAGCTTCTTTAAAAAGGTACCCGATAAAATAAAGTAACTAAATGCATTCTGAACCCCTCCACCCTCACCATATCTTTAGAAACAGGGTGTTTAAGTGTCATTGCATTGGCTGTCAACATTTTAATACTATCCCATATTGAAGGTAACAACACTAAATTAAATGTCTATAAGTAGTCAAATAGATTAACAATATATCACGTACCTAAGTGTGTCGTTATTTAAACACACACGGACCTATGGCTGAATCTCTAGATTTAGGCTGTAGGGACCTCGAAACTTTTATTCTTGTACTAATAACCAGGTAACCATCGAAAATTTCAGCTGATTAGATCGCTCTCCTCCCTATCTGTAGGATAAGGACGGCAAGGAGGGAAAAAATAAAATTCACTTCTTTTTACATTCTCATGATTTGACTGCCAATTAAATGCAGTTTCTATGACACACCCTGTAAGTAGTTGTAATTTCAATGTAACAATGTGTTTTGTCTTGAATCACGAGTGTTGAGTGACACAAAAATTGATCTTTGCTGACTTTTTTTTTTTTTTTTTTCCTTTCGATTTTCCAATTTCCAAATTGTAGTAGAAAATAGGGAGGCCTATGATGATCGCGCCAGGCTTGTTTTTTCTTCTTTTCGCTCATTTTGTGAGCCTTGTTTATCACGAATTTCTAGAATAACTTTTCCATTTCCAAGGAATACACTAGAATAACACATTGTTACATTATTTTCTATGGGAAGATAACAATAATTTCATTGTTTAACCACCAAACAGCTAATAGCAAAATCCCAGCGGTCACGTGTCTGGATACCAACTATGCACAACCTTTCTTAACTTCAGTGATTCGTTGGAAACTGGTGCATTCAATGTGCTATTACCGCTGTCCATGCCGCCTTATGTTTAATTTCCACCATCTCATATTTACAATTTATTTTTTCTTCTTTTTTCCAAACCTTTTATCGCAACAGTTTATTCTGATGTGGCAGATTGGTGAGAGTTATCTTCCCATTTAGGCTTAAGTCCGATTAGTTGAGTTAAGTAAATAGAATATATGTATGTAGGTACTTAGGTCTGTACGAAATAGTTTACATTTGATTTTGTTTTATTACATATTAATTATAATTACGAGTAAGTTAATTTGAATGTAACAGAGTCTTTATTATTTGAGTCTTTCTAACACGTTAATAGGGAATCGATGTACGTATAGGTTATAGGTACACTGTAATGAGAAAGTATTGGGGAATTGGTCCAAATTTTCAAAATCGAGATTATACTGAAAATATATAAAGTATCCTTTCCTCTTCGAGATGAGTACTTCGAGAAATTTGTACTTGTCTGTGGTAGTGAAGAGATAGAATAAGAAAAAGGATATATCGTAAACTATGTAAATAGAGAATTAGATATACTGGACACAGTCGTCACAGAACGGTTAAAATGAAATAATATTATATTCCTTTTCTGCTAGAGAGAAAAATGACCTCAGTATTAGTAGTAGCTTACTACTGGGGTATAGGGGAGACTCTTTGGTCCCATTAGATTAGACTCAGCAGTGGTTCCCAAACTTTTCTCTGCCCCCTTTCTTTTGATTGTGAACGCTCCGCGGCACCTTTATGTGATCTTCCCGGGGGTCTTGAAATCCTTCACGGCCCCCTCAGGGTCAGCGGACTTCAGTTTGAGAATCAGTAGATTAGAGCATTATAAATAAGCGGTTTACCCTTTCAGCGACTAGACACACGTTTACAAAATCCTATATTCAGCATAATAATCATAAAACAATACTCTCACAGATATTACGATGTACATATTTTATCTGTTTGAGATATACATAATGCAAAGGAGAAGTGTTATTTTCATTCATACATTCCAGTTTTGTGTAAGGGCTGCTATCTGTTTTGACTCCATTGTTTTTACAATCCCGCGTCCATAATGGTATTCAAGAGATTTATTTTTGTTCAGACGTTCGTTATTCGTTGTTTAGAGTTGATTTTGAGTGTTGAATGCTTTGATTTTTAATATCTGTCTACATATGTGATCTTCCCGGGGGTCTTGAAATCCTTCACGACCCCTCGGGGTCCGCGGACCCCAGTTTGAGAATCACTAGATTAGAGCATTATAAATAAGCGGTTTACCCTTTCAGCGACTAGACACACGTTTACAAAATCCTACATTCAGCATAATAATCATAAAACAATACTCTCACAGATATTACGATGTACATATTTTATCTGTTTGAGATATACATAATGCAAAGGAGAAGTGTTATTTTCATTCATACATTCCAGTTTTGTGTAAGGGCTGCTATCTGTTTTGACTCCATTGTTTTTACAATCCCGCGTCCATAATGGTATTCAAGAGATTTATTTTTGTTCAGACGTTCGTTATTCGTTGTTTAGAGTTGATTTTGAGTGTTGAATGTTTTAATTTTTAATATCTGTCTACGTAATTTGTTTTTGATTTTGTTATTTTTTTCCTGGTGACTGAAGATTTCCCCCCTTGGTAGGTATCTACAGGTAGGTTTGTCTTTAGTTACAGTGATCGGGTAGCTACATATATGCGCTGACAGGTGTTTATACCAACTGCCGTTTTCTGATTCAATGTTAACTCAAATTTTGGACGATGCTTTAGCTATTTAGTAGTAAAATAATTATTAGATTATTACCAATACCATTTCTCGAAACAAGAATCCCCCCGAATTTTTTATTCGACGTGGCTATTCATTTCTATTTTATTATTCTTATTAATCCTAAATTTTTAATTGTACCGCTACAGCCCAACTCTTCTAATTTATTAATTTTATTGTTCTCATGAGAGCGAGGGAACCTGTTTACCTAATGACTTGGTCCCAACCTTTTCTTGGTCGTTATCCTCAGAAACTGACTTTGATTACCCTCATGCCTTGAAACGAGAAATGTTATCTGAAAATTAAGAAAAAGATTTTTTATAAATAAAAATAGTTACTGCCAAGATCTTATGGTCCCGAAATTGAAGAAAGATGGAGGACAGGATAGGGGAAAGCCAGCCTTTCCGAGAACGAACATTATCCGTTCAGGATAAAACTGGACGGGAATCGAACCCGTGGCCTAGCACTTACAAGGCCGACTTTGCTGGAAAACTCACCTCCTGAGGAACGTGAACTCATTTGGAGCCGAAAACTAGCTTTGGTTGAGATTCGAACCCTCAGTACTTTTCTACCGAGACAAAGTAGGTTTATAAGGTAAAATTTCAATTTTTCTTTCCAGCCTCGAGTTCTACGTTACTAAGGAACACGGGAATTACGAACATTGGCAGTACAGTGTGAAATACAAGGAGGTCCTATCTCAGCTAAGCTTCATTACTAACGTAGCAGATGCATCAATACAAGTGCTGCCCTCTACCAAGACACGTCCAGAGTTTATCATCTTGTCGCATCACGTGACTTGTTTCTTTGACTCGTACTTCACGTGTGGTGAGTGTGCATGAGCCTTATATTATAGGCGCTAAAGTTGCAGCTCCAGGTCCACAAAGTCAGTTCAATCCCGCGTCCATAATGGTATTCAAGAGATTTATTTTTGTTCAGACGTTCGTTATTCGTTGTTTAGAGTTGATTTTGAGTGTTGAATGTTTTAATTTTTAATATCTGTCTACGTTAAGTTTAAATCTCGGGTTTTTGCGTTTGATTTTTTTTTTTTTTTTTTTAATTAAATTTTTTTTAGCTAATCAGATTCTTAAACCGAGATAAATTTAAACGGAGTTTAAAATAAATTCTCTTTGTGGGGCTGGGGGTCAATCTGATTTAACACCTGGTCAGGCTGTAGTAGTTCGACCGTGTTAACTTGGGTACACCTCGATAAATTTTATGCCCAAATTTGGACTCGACCAACCAACCTCCAGATCCGAAGGACACCACGTTAACCACTACAGCACTGAGGTTGGTAAACTATTGTAGAGCCTACCTATGTATAAGTTTTTTTTTTCGTCACAAATTTCCGCCTCACATTCTCAACCTATGCTTTCAGTGCGGTCGGAATCAGAGTTCAAATTCCTGCAAAGAGATCAGGATGTTATAGGTATGGAGAAAGTCCACTTCCAATGTCCTGCCATAATGTCTGCATTCTGTCATCGTGAGGTCCTGTTTCAGAGGCAGGAGATCTTTGATAATCTCAAGAAGATGTTCTCCAATAAGGTTATAGCTGTTCCTGCAAAGAGATCAGGATGTTATAGGTATGGAGAAAGTCCACTTCCAATGTCCTGCCATAATGTCTGCGTTCTGCCATCGTGAGGTCTTGTATCAGAGGCAGGAGATCTTTGATAATCTCAAGAAGATGTTCTCCAATAAGGTTATAGCTGTGTAGAACGCGGATTTCATATTTCGTAAAAGTATGACGTCATATTTGCATAAGAAAACCTTTAAAAACCTTGCACAACCATTATACCCAATAGTTGTGACGTCCGTAACAACATTGTAAAATGTGAAGTTTCTTTCAGGAAAACATTTCAGGCCAATGTCGTGCTAAATACTCGTAGGTACCTACTTATAATTATTATCGGACAAGCCTCGTATATATATGTGTACTTCCTACTTACATAAGTAGAAGAACATAAAGAAAACTCATTCGATTGTCATGTCATTATTTTTTTATTTATTTATTATTATTTTTTCAAAATATATATCTCAAAAATCTATACAAGAACTTATAGAAAATAAAATCTTAAATATCTATGTATCTACCTACATATATTTTGATTAAAACTTAAAAAAGAGGAGCTTAAATATAAAGTACCTACTTGTAAAAATGGAGGTAGAAGTTAGATAAATTCATCAACAAATTTAATAAAACCGAAAATTAATTTATTCATATAGAGAATTTGGCTGGGATATATGTACTTATTCAGTGCTTAAAATGGGATTAGCAAATTCATATGGGTATTTACATGTACAAGTAGCTTTTACCTACTGGGGAGAATAACGGAAGAGTTAATTTCAAAACTATGTAATAGGTAATACTTATACGGCTTATACCTAAGTTATGTAGGTACATGCTAAATCTAGATTGATCGTGGTGGTAGGTAGTGTATGTTGGTATAGACAGGAGTATGATGTACAGTTTACTTACTTGCTAATTACATAGGTACCTTCATAATAGGGAACCTACATACTGCCGTGCTAAGCGAAAACGCCGAATGTCGATTTTTTTTTTTTTTTTTTTTTTTTTTTCTTTTTGAGAACATGGAAAATGAAAATTTGATTTTTTTTTTTTTTTTTTTTTTTTTTTTTTTAGCTATCTCCATAAACAAAAAGCCCAATCTGAGGCTTAGGGAGTAGGGTCTAACAGCACTGAAAGATGGGTGAAGCTTCATACCTAGGTTTTTTCGAAGGTTCTTTGATTTTATTAGAACAAGAGAATTAGGAAATTTCGAATATCCTGCGAAATCCTGTACTTTTAATTATTTTAACCATTATTTTCATCAAGCATGAACATCAACCTCATGCTAGAGGGAGAAAATATCAATAAATTTTATTGACGGACTGTTGGACAGTCTGTCAATAAAATTTATTGTAATATAGTCAATATTACGGACTGTCGTTTGGACAGTCCGTAATAAGTTTGACCTCTACCCACACCAATGTATTTACAATTTTAAATACCTCTCCTGTAACTAAAATAGCCAAGATAACACGTTTGTTATGTTTATACAAAGACAGCATAGGTATTATTGTTCCTACCATGACCTGCCCCACCCACGTAGCAGTTGCGAGTAGTAAACAACCCTGCGGCGCAGTTATTTCATGTGCAAATGGAGGACTTAAGCCCTTACCCTAGTGGGATGAAAAAAGATTGGAGAA
>NW_007377636.1:0-1290 GCF_000475195.1 Diaphorina citri | reverse complement strand
CATCTTTTCGTTGTGGTCCCTTATGGATAGTGCGTGCTCAGATTAGTACTTTCGGTGTTCCATTTTGAATCCCCAGACAGATTATGTGGGAACTTTTAGATTTTAGACTGGTGAACTTTACGGATGAACTTTCCGTCCGAAGAAAAAAGGGAAAGTTTTTCTCACTGGTATTTGTCCGCTCAATAAGTTCACTGATAATTCACACATATTTAGGTAGTTTAAGTATCCAATGTCCAATAGATATAGTATCCAGATAAAATAATAGTAGGTAGGTATATAAAATAGGTAGATATACGTGAATATTAGAACAAAAAAAATATAAAATCCGATAATATCTAGGTGAAAAACACGACCAAGTCCAATCAAAAAATCCCAACACTTCAGAATTTATCCTCCACTCCGGAGCAGAAAGGAAACGAGATCCGGTGTTCCGAAGTCAAAACAGAGACTAAATCACTGAATCAGACAGCCAATCTGTATTTAGGTCGGTCATTTGATTTTGAGCATATAATATTACGTGATGGAAGGATTATGGACCCCGCAGCTCCCAGATAGCGGGGTAGAAAATGCTGAGCTCAGGACTTTGCTCTCTCTCTCTCCATCAAGGATAATTAAAACTAGAAACAGTAGGTAGGTTACTTTAATGGATATCGCGTAGATGAGGATGGAAACAGTTCCTGTGTAACGCTCACTCCATAGTTTTAATCTAAATTTAAGACTAGAAGAACCAGGACAGCCCCGCCGACGGAAGTTTGAGACAGATCACTCACGTTAACCAACATTGTGCGTGGTTGCTATTTGGGCGAATGAACGTCTGTGACAATGTAGCCCCTCTCGTAGTATGGCCCCTATCAGATGGGCGATTATGTTTCCCTTTTAGGTATTTACAGAGATAAGTAGTTTAGTAGGTACCTGCCTCGGTGGTGTAGTGGTCAAGACGCTCGCCTGGTAATCAGGAGGGCGTGGGTTTGATCCCAGCCGAGGTATGGAATTTTATCCTCATTTATTTGAGAATTTGACCACATAATAATGGAGCTCTAAGGGTTAGGTGTAGAGAACGCCTGAACGCCTAAGGCGTTAACCTCGCCTAGTGGTTGCCTTCCACTCAAGAGTCTATTATTATTATTCATCTTAAATAGACATTCAGTTCATAACCATACCTAGGTGCATTTTCCTTTCGGGAAATTTTCGGAAACGGAACGGATTCCGATGGCGTGTCACCTAGGATTTCCCAGGGTTTAGTACTGGCTTCATCTTTTTTTTTTTTTTTTTTTTTTTTTTTTTTTTTTT
>NW_007377635.1:256904-284845 GCF_000475195.1 Diaphorina citri | reverse complement strand
CTCTCTTTTTTTTTTTTTTTTTTTTCCTGATATCTTTCTGGTGTACTTTTTACTTCGCTGTTATCTGTAGACATGTAGACACATTCTTTATACTCTTTAGTGTAGACACTTTCTATGAAGGTATATTTCTTTTCAAATTCATGTAGTACATAAATTTGAAAGGGCTTCAGGTAGGGGTTCATGTAGTAGCCTAACTGCTGGAGTAAAGGGTTAAAGGGACTTTTCAGTCCTATGCGAGCAGTACAAATGAGGCGTGCCACAGCAAAACGTTGTAAGTGCCCCTGCTAATTAGACAGCTTGTTTTTAGAATATTAATGACTTTGCTTGTCACTTTCAATTTGACCGGAAAACCGAGTAATATAGGGGTAATCCCAAGAGCAAAAGATTCAAAAGTTCTCAGAGGGCTGCGAAGGTCTGGGGCAAACTGAGTTTTCTTTCTCGTTCTTTTTACAGTATTTTCAACCCTCAGAAAAATCCACGAACTTTTCCCCCAAATGAAGTTGTATTACCCTATTTGTATTCTTTTTTCCTTCGAAATAGGAATAGATATTGTTATCTGAAATGAAAATAGCATGATAAAAACAATCAAAAAAGCTGAAGACTGAAGGAATGGGAAACGAAACAAGGGAATCCTTGGAGACGGTGGTACCTACATCCCAAGAGCAAAAGATTCAAAAGTTCTCAGAGGGCTGCGAAGGTCTGGGGCAAACTGAGTTTTCTTTCTCGTTCTTTTTACAGTATGTTCAACCCTCAGAAAAATCCACGAACTTTTCCCCCAAAAGAAGTTGTATTACCCTATTTGTATTCTTTTTTCCTTCGAAATAGGAATAGATATTGTTATCTGAAATGAAAATAGCATGATAAAAACAATCAAAAAAGCTGAAGGCTGAAGGAATGGGAAACGAAACAAGGGAATCCTTGGAGACGGTGGTACCTACCTATATTTGTATTCTTTTTTCCTTCGAAATAGGAATAGATATTGTTATCTGAAATGAAAATAGCATGATAAAAACAATCAAAAAAGCTGAAGGCTGAAGGAATGGGAAACGAAACAAGGGAATCCTTGGAGACGGTGGTACCTACCTATGTACGTACGAGTATACCTACTGCTCGCAGAACTATGTCATTTGAACCCTGTGACTTTCTAGTTTTCTAACTTTCGAGCTCATTTCAAATTTAGCCATATAGCTGCAAGTCTGTTTGCTTGAATTCAATGGCAACCTTTATTGTGGTTTTATTTTGTATTCAGTTGACAATGGTTCTCATACAAAACATATTGCTCCTCACTTGAGGGTATATTAGAAAACGCAGCGATATGTGTAAGTATTTACTCAATAGTTTTTACTGAATTTTGTATAATTTTCAAACCATGATATTACGCACATCTACTTTAATATTTTGATCTTGTTTATTAGCTTCTATTGCGTCTAATCCTTCTATGATTTTACATTAAAAAATCATACCATTTCAAAAATCATTTTTCATCCAACCCTAGCATTTCAAAAACCATTTTTCATTTTCAGATGACCTCAGAAGAATCTAACGTCCATGAAATGGCAACTACGCTCAGAAGTGAGTTGGCAGCCCTGCAATACAAGCGGGATCGACTTCTTAGCGAGGTAGGTAATTTATTTAATTATTTACCTATCTTGCCTCTACCCTAATCCTCCCTTCACGTTCCTTTTACAACTTGTCTGGCTATAACAATAACGTTCTAGCGAGTAAATAACAGACGGGGGTTTCCAGACGGGGTTTTTCTCTTTTTGCTTGGTTCGACATTAATGCAGCATTAAACTGCTCATGGGGTCCCAGATGGCAGATGTTTCTTATAGTTGAGATCGACCCATGTGTTTTTCATCTTTCTCGGATTTTTTTATGTGCCAAAGTGGCAGTGAAGGATTTGCTCGTGGATCTTTTTACAAACTTTCCGATAGAGATTTTATGAGTTGAAAAAGTAGTGCGCTTGACAGATAGTCTCGTGGATCTTTTTACAAACTTTCCGATAGAGATTTTATGAGTTGAAAAAGTAGTGCGCTTGACAGATAGTTCTCTTCTTCTTCTCTGCAATACAAGCGGGATCGACTTCTTAGCGAGGTAGGTAATTTATTTCATTATTTACCTATCTTTTCATGTTTATTTACTGCAATACAAGCGGGATCGACTTCTTAGCGAGGTAGGTAATTTATTTCATTATTTACCTATCTTTTCATGTTTATTTATTCATGTTATTTATTAAATTAATGGAAATTTATGATACTTTGAAGAGCAATGTTTTTACCAAAGTTCATAATAAGGTCATAGACATATCTATCAATGTTGTCTTCATGTTATTTCACCGTTTACTCTAAAACCAGCACCCCAACCAGCTGATAGGTTGTAAAATCATTGCGCACTCTAATAAATATTAATGTGTTTATTTATTCATGTTACTTATTAAATTAATGGAAATTTATGATACTTTGAAGAGCAAAGTTTTTAACAAAGTTCATAATAAGGTCATAGACATAGACATATCTATCAATGTTGTCTTCATGTTATTTCACCGTTTACTCTAAAACCAGCTCCCCAACCAGCTGATAGGTTGTAAAATCATTGCACACTCTAATAAATATTAATAAAAAATATATTCTAATTCCAGCTTCAGGAAACCAAAGGCTTACTTCGAACCCGAGACCAGAGAGCTTTGGAGCTTCAGGTGGAAACTGAACAACTCAAAGAACAAGCCGCACGACAAAATGCTATCATTGCCAGCTTGCGAAGTCGGATTCAGGTAAGTTTCGAAATCTTGAATTATTTTATTGACCCTACCTATTGAACTATTCAATCTGATTTTTCATATTGGAGCAGTTGCAAATGGGTAAAAATTATTAATAAATGGTGGTGGAAACTGAACAACTCAAAGAACAAGCCGCACGACAAAATGCTATCATTGCCAGCTTGCGAAGTCGGATTCAGGTAAGTTTCGAATTCTTGAATTATTTTATTGACCCTACCTATTGAACTATTCAATCTGATTTTTCATAATGGAGCAGTTGATGCAAATGGGTAAAAATTTATTAATAAATGGTCGATTCCTATGTAAAAAGTTGTGAAAAATCGAAATCTGAGGTCAAAACTCCGAAAAAATAACTGCGAAAGGTCGAAAATTCAATTTTTATTTTCCGTTCTAATGAAAGAGTTCAAAGATGTGTGACGTCATACTTCACGCAGTTGTCTTTTTCGTCCGCTAGGTAGCGCCAGTATGCAAGCACGCTTACGGAGGAGCAGAAATTCTTCATCTTTTCCTTTCAAAATCTTGTTTTTCTGGTCTATTGACATCAAGTACGAGTTAGAGATGTATGCTACTTTCACGACTTTCCAGCGATCAAGCTCTTCAATCTATTCTTTCAAAGCATAATACATATATATCTGGGCATTCCCCAAACATCTTTTTTTTTCCTTCTTAACATGAACATAAATTCACCTAAAAGGCAAATACTTTTTCCTAAAAGGGAAAAAATCCGTTCTAGAAGTTATGACATTCCCCCCCTCTCTCTCTGCCCTCCCTCTGTTTTGAAACTATTACCCAATACTTTTATATACGTTCTTGGGATTTTTTTCACCCAAATTGAAAAACACGGAAAAGTTTTTACTGACGACGATTCATTCTATTTTGCTGATGCAAAGTGACACATTTTTCCACGAGAATAACGAGGCTCCAACAAAGAAGCTTCAGATTGAATTCGTCTTAACTTCCGGCCTAAAGTCCATACCGTTTTCTCAACGATAAATCTTCGATAGAATTATGGAAATTAATGTCATTAGCATCTGCTAAATTTTCATACAGACATAGCAATGCTGCCGTAAGAAGATTATGTGCAGGTTTTAGGAAGCTGTACTATCCAACCCCTCACACTTAGGCCGGGGCAATACGAATTAATAAAAAATTGACCCAGTTTTGAATGGAGCTAGATATAAGTATGTGTAGCTACATAATTATTAGGTGTAATACCCTGGATTAAACTCAATGCAATACTTATAGTTATTGCGACTTGGTAAGCCCTGGTTAGTGTTATTTATTATAATGGAAAAAATTGAGCCCAGTTTTGAATGGAGCTAGATATAAGTATGTGTAGCTACATAATTATTAGGTGTAATACCCTGGATTAAACTCAAAGCAATACTTATAGTTATTGCGACTTGGTAAGCCCTGGTTAGTGTTATTTATTATAATGGTTTTCGTTTCGTGCCCTGGATTAAACTCAATGCAATACTTATAGTTATTGCGACTTGGTAAGCCCTGGTTAGTGTTATTTATTATAATGGTACCTGATTGAAATTCATAATAAATTTAAATTAGGCCAGAACCAGGCCCCATTTATGTATTTGTAGGTGCGAAAGGGGTTTTCTCTGGCAAAGTGACAAAAGTTTGGTAGAAAATTAAAGCATAGAGATTAGAGGTACCTATCCTGATAACTAACATAATACATTATAGGTAGGGATGGTTGGTACATTTTCGGTATGGAAACAGGACAAAATCGTAACAAGACAAAGTCTGATCTGGTTGAATCATGTTTCTAGGCAAATTTATTAGTCAATGACAAGTCCGCTTTTTTGGCCTGAGAAGGGCAGTCATTTCACATTTTAGCTATGGTCATAGTTATGTCCTCATACCACCTTACATTTTATAAAAACTTTTTCTCCAAAATTCCTCGTTTTTCGAGGGGGTCTCAATCAACTCAAGTCTCACGAGAGGCCTGAGAAGGGCAGTCATTTCACATTTTAGCTATGGTCATAGTTATGTCCTCATACCACCTTACATTTTATAAAAACTTTTTCTCCGAAATTCCTCGTTTTTCGAGGGGGTCTCAATCAACTCAAGTCTCACGAGGCTGAGTAGCACATTTCACGCATCAAAGCAAAAAAGAGTGAGGCACGAAACATAAATCCAAGCCTGCTAATTAGACAGCTTGTTTTTAGAATATTAATGACTTTGCTTGTCACTTTCAATTTGACCGGAAAACCGAGTAATATAGGGGTACCATGTACAACACCATGCTGATTACCGCAGCAGCGAGGTGTAAGGTGTCAGACTCAGTCAGCAGATGAGGAAATAATGACTCTCCCCTTCCTTTTTTACTTCCTCGCGCTGCTGACTCTAGAGTAGCAATTAGGACACAAGTCTCCCTCCCCTTTGTCCCTTCTCATCCCCAATATCTCCTTTCCACATCACATATTAATTTATATTCGATACTTGGGTACATAGATAGTTACATATTCACAGTATCGCTGTGTAATGTAATTTATTAGCGAACGAAGTGAGTTAAGCTCGACAATTTTGCATTTAGATTAAGATGTACCATCTAAATGCAAAATGCGAGAATAATGGAGGTTCCTTTAATTGAATTTCAAAGCATCAATCAAAATCAAAGTTTCCGTACTCTCAATTTCAAGGAGGTGAAAGATGTTATTATTGATGCGGTGGTCAGGGCATTTCTGATTTCCAAGTTTCCGAACAAGTTTAATAGATAAGCTTTTGTGTTTGTTCCGTTTTGAAAATAGATGCTCTGGGCAATGTTCTAGACAGGCACACTAAGAAGAAGATTGTGGAAACTATACATTTATACAATTATAAGGTTTACATTTTCAAAATCTGAAAATGGGTGGAAATACCTATCAGTTTTAGTTTAATCTAAGTACCTATGTGTATTCAATGTATTGTATGTACAATGATTTATAGGAAATGGGCTGAACAATTTCGCAAAAAATCGGACCAATTTGTATGATCTTTTTCAATTACATAATGTAATGAGACAGTGTTGGTAAAGGTTTACATTTTCGAAATCTGAAAATGGGTGGAAATATCAGTTTTAGTTTAATCTAAGTACCTACCTACATATGTGTATTCAGTGTATTGTATGTACAATGATTTATAGGAAATGGGCTGTACAATTTCGCAAAA
Organism: Diaphorina citri; assembly: GCF_000475195.1. Taxonomy (NCBI): domain Eukaryota; kingdom Metazoa; phylum Arthropoda; class Insecta; order Hemiptera; family Psyllidae; genus Diaphorina; species Diaphorina citri. The sequence continues at coordinate 278,904 of NW_007377635.1, read as the reverse complement.
AATCAGACCAATTTGTATGATCTTTTTCAATTAAATATAAATTTCTGCCTAAAATGGTTAGACAGTTAGACTTATCTAACAGGTTATAATGTTATATTATATGAAAAATGAATTACACGGTTAAGGTAACCGTATTTCTGTCTAATACCGGATAAAGGTCTCTTCTTCATTACTCCATTGGGTTCTACAATATGAATTACTTACTATTTATAATTCCCGTTCTATAGGAGGGAAGGAGAAGGATAGAGTGAGAGATAAATACTTGGGTTCTACAATATGAATTACTTACTATTTATAATTCCCGTTCTATAGGAGGGAAGGAGAAGGATAGAGTGAGAGATAAATACAGCCAGGAAGGTAAAGTGGAAGAACTTGATATAAATCAAAATAATTACGAGTATTGTATGAACCAGCTGCTGTATTTTGGTGTCAGAGTCTCTTCTCCATATTTATCACTATCTGTATCCCTATGTTCTTCCTCTCTCTCTCTCTCTCCAAATACAGCCAGGAAGGTAAAGTGGAAGAACTTGATATAAATCAAAATAATTACGAGTATTGTATGAACCAGCTGCTGTATTTTTGTGTCAGAGTCTCTTCTCCATATTTATCACTATCTGTATCCCTATGTTCTTCCTCTCTCTCTCCCTCCCTCTAGCTTTTTCTCGTATTCTCTCTGCCCCTTTTCCTCTTTTCTCATCCTTCCTCTTTCTCTCTCCCTCTCATTTATTCTTTCTCGTAATTTCTTTCCCTGTCTCTCTCCCTCTTTATTTTTCTCTCTCATTTTTGCATTTTCCTAAATTTTAATAGAAAGCATTGTTTCTGTTAGTTTATTTAAAGTAACATTTCCCTGTCTCTCTCCCTCTTTATTTTTCTCTCTCATTTTCGCATTTTCCTAAATTTTAATAGAAAGCATTGTTTCTGTTAGTTTATGAACTTCCAAGTTTTCTACAAGTTTTTTTATCGAGTTAATAGAAATGATTGGAGTACCTATTGTTTATTTTACGATATTTGAGTGGTCCGGTGCCAGACTTGCCTAACCCACAAATGTTATTTTACGATATTTGAGTGGTCCGGTGCCAGACTTGCCTAACCCACAAATTCGAGCTATCTCCATTAGGAGGAAGTTCTAAAAAAAATCTGTTCCCAGCATCAACAACTATGTTTCCAAATGTCTGATGACACGAAATACTATGTTAATGTTGCTGGAATACTTCATGTCAAGGTTTTAAAATTTGGCCCAACTTTAGGTCTCATTATCTCAATTTGAAGAAACTGAGGGTTAGGCAAGTCTGGCACCGAACCACTCATTTTGGAAATGGGCCCTTGTTTTGTTTCAGGACTTGGGTATGATATACGAGTTTCGGGACTCGTAGTACGCACCACACTTACAATAACACAGGAATGATGAAGTTCTCACCCAAATGTCTGATGAGACGAAATACTATGTTGCTGGAATACTTCATGTCAAGGTTTTAAAATTTGGCCCAACTTTAGGTCTCATTATCATTAGGAGGAAGTTCTAAAAAAAATCTGTTCCCAGCATCAACAACTATGTTTCCAAATGTCTGTTGACACGAAATACTATGTTGCTGGAATACTTCATGTCGAGGTTTTAAAATTTGGCCCAACTTTAGGTCTCATTATCTCAATTTGAAGAAACTGAGGGTTAGGCAAGTCTGGCACCTGACCACTCATTTTAGAACTGGGCCCTTGTTTTGTTTCAGGACTTGGGTATGATATACGAGTTTCGGGACTCGTAGTACGCACTACACTTACAATAACACAGGAATGATGAAGTTCTCATGTAACCTTGTCTGTGTAATATTCTTCAAGATTCTTCGCAAATTCCTGCCGTGGAATTTGTTCATATTTTCCTTACCGCAAGCAGAGAAAAAACGCAAAGGCACACATCATTTTGTATGTAGTGTACTTCTATGCTTGCTAGGTATCTGTCACATTAGTGCCGATCTTTGCCGTTCGATATTTTAGTAGATCGGCAAAACCGGATCAAACCAAATAACAAAAACAGGTTTACCCAGACACTGCGTTGAGGTAAGGTAAGTTTCCTTTACAATATTTTGTTCTACTTTGAGGTAGATACGTACGGTAAGTTCCCTCTACCATATTCTGTATATCAAAGTTTGTAATTAGACATTATTGTACGGGGTAAATAATCCCTCTACCCTACCATATTCTGTATATCAAAGTTTGTAATTAGACATTATTGTACGGGGTAAATAATTCTTGTTTCTTGTCGACAGTGTAAAATATGAACTAGCTGCAAGGCTTAAACCACAATGTGGTAACAGTGCATGAGGAATTGTAGTGTAAGTAATACTCTACATTCCAATGCACCACATTTGAGGCTTGGGGGTAAAATTTGACAACATTATTGAATCTTGATACCTACATAAATTCGAGTATATTAGAGTTCATTTATGTAGGTAGAGAAAGTTTGAGTAATATGTAATATTCGAGTGCTATAAGCTATAAAATGATAATTAAGTCCTTATACCCCCCTACCAATCAACAGAGATGAGAGTGCTTAAAATTTTCAGAATCACTTCTCTCTCTCTCTCTCTCTCTCAATACGGATACTTGAAATTGAAAGTAAAACTAACACCAAGAATATCAAAGTAATAACAAAGTATCCTTGTTCCACAAAGTTGAAAACTCTGATAACAAGAACAAAGTGCAATCATCTCACAAGAATTCCGGTTCCAGTCTGGCCTTTGGTTATCTCTCTTTATTTTCCTCTAGAACTTTTCTTTCCACTCAATCGACAAACACAGACTCCAAAGTAAAAACTCATCAATGGTGCCGGAAAAAGGTGAAAAGTTTGTTCTGCTCAGGGGAATGAAAGACAATTGAAGAAATTATGTAAAATGTTTTTCTCCAACTTGAAATTCTTCCCAAAAAAGTTTTTCGGCGAGTTCACCGTGTGTTTCGGAAGGACAAAATCCATAGGTTTAAAAGTGGAAAAACGATGTTAAGCATTTCACTGCCCTGGTTCTTGAAGCAAACCATGACTCGTAACTTGTACCAGACTACTTAATTTTTAAATCCCGTAGATCAAATTTTAGCAGCTCACGACATTTTTACTTTTTTTTCCTTCTTTTTAGTAGTTTCGTAAAAGTCGTTTAATGTTCACGCCAGATTTGTTACAGCCGTACTTATTGTTTTATTTCATTCGGAAGACATGAATGCTGTGAATCCAATTTGAGAGAAACAAGCAGCCGAGCACAGTTGTTTCATACAGCCCTTCAGGATATTTCTTACATTGTATAGAATGTGAATCCAATTTGAGAGAAACAAGCAGCCGAGCACAGTTGTTTCATACAGCCCTTCAGGATATTTCTTACATTGTATAATTTTGAAAATTTGGACCGATTGCAATACTTTCTCATTACCTTGTATAGGTTCCCTATACGTAAAGGTAATAGAAAGTAAAAAATCAAGAAAGCGAGAAAAAACTAATACAATTTGTTCACTTTAATTTACACTGCGTTCTGCGAGAAAACTCTAGATAGGTATATACGTTACTTATATTTATTATTTAGTTTACAGCTTCAATATTTTTATTGCATGTTTATTTATTTACGAGAGAAATATTCCAGAAAAATTACATTCCCGTTATTTTCATCCGGTATATTCCCTTGCAAATCCCAACTGTATATCTTAACTCAGCACCCGACTTTCCTCTCCTTTCCTCCCTTTTAATTATATGCAGGTTTCTTATCGTCTCTTTCTGTTTGTAATAAATTCCATTTTATTAGCAATCTTCTTAGTATGCAAATTTTTTTCTGGTGCCTTTCTTTGAATAAATTTCTTATCTCCATGCAGATTTAAATACTTTTGACTGGGGCTATAGTTTGATTGTGGAGACGAAGGATTCTGTCATTTGTATTTCAGGACTGTACGAGTAGCTTATTTATGTTAAGGATTTTCCCATCAAAATCACATCTGAGTTTCGTCATGTATTGTTCTTCTATCCCAAGAGTCCATAGGTTAAAATTACAAATCCCTGGGTATAGCTTCCAGCTGGAAGCTTTACCCAGGCAATCAAATGTTTGAGTTTGAAGTTGACCTGGATCAGGAAGGTAGAAGAAGTGGGATTTCTAAAACGATGTAACTTTTTCGGTCGGTTGGACATTTACTTGGGTAAAATCACAAGCGGGTGATCATGAACAACCTGTAGGGAAGAAACTTTTCCGGATTCCCTACCACCCATCATCATAACCTAAAGTTATGAGAAACTCCCGTCTAGAATTCTCAGGGGGGGGGGATACGAACTTTCGCCTTCGTTCCTTTATTTTGTTAACTAATTCTTTTCTATATTATTTTCAAAAAATGAAAATAACTTAGTTTGCTCTCGATATTTATTTTTCATATTTCTCTCTGAAATGTTCAATATCACGACACGAGTTTCATGTCTTATAAATATGTATTGGGAAGAAGTTGCTTTCGTTTCCCTTCCCGTCCTCCTTCTTTTATAGGTTTAAAAGAAATATGGCTTTATAAATATGTATTGGGAAGAAGTTGCTTTCGTTTCCCTTCCCGTCCTCCTTCTTTTATAGGTTTAAAAGAAATATGGCTTTTTTTTCAAGTGTGAAAGAAAAAGCTCAAGAAACAGCATGCGATTCTGAAATTTCAAGACCTGACGAACATACCTGAGCACCAAGGTTGATAAAAATGATGAAATAACTCCAAATTCAAACTATTTCAAAATTTTGTCAGTAAATATTAAGATATAGTATTTTTTTCTTTCAATTCTAATATCTACGTGGTTATCTACCTTTCAAATGTTTCAGGAAAACTCGCGGCTACGCAACAAAACTTGCTCCCTGTCTGACAACCTGACCAGTGTGGAAATAGAGTTGCGAAGCTGTCGTGAACTTCTGGATAGGGCGCTATCGGAGAAGGAACATCTGCAGAGACAATGTACCAGTCATCAGATGGAAATAGACAAACTCAAGCAGGTAACACGAGGTCAAAGGATGAATTGATTAGCAATGATGGGTGCAGAGACAATGTACCAGTCATCAGATGGAAATAGACAAACTCAAGCAGGTAACACGAGGTCATAGGATGAATTGATTAGCAATGATACCTATAAAATATACGTGCTCATAACATTGACAACTCTTGCGGGAAATCGTTTGAGCTGAAGGTAAAATTCGGTTGAGAAAAGAGTAGTTACATTTACATATTAAAACCTCTGCTGAAGAGTATGACAAGGTCTTTGTATAAGTGGGGAAATAGGTTTGTTGAGAATCTCCACTGTAAAATATACGTGCTCATAACATTGACAACTCTTGCGGGAAATCGTTTGAGCTGAAGGTAAAATTCGGTTGAGAAAAGAGTAGGTACATATTAAAACCTCTGCTGAAGAGTATGACAAGGTCTTTGTATTAGTGGGGAAATAGGTATGTTGAGAATCTCCACTGCCTTTATTATATTGCCGTCAATTCATCAAAAAATTCTAGCGAAGAAACAAAAGGCATCTATCTAAAACAGGAACCGAAAAAAGGAGAGATGAAATTGAAATGTTGAAGATGGAAAAATGTGAAAACATGGAAAATAAATGTGTGAAAATTTGAAGTCCAAGAGGAGAGAGGTTAGTCTATTTGGAACAAGAATGATTTGACGTTCCATACAAAAGCTGAAAGTGATGAAGGGGGGGAGAGAAAGAGGGTTAATGAAAAAAGTAATGAAAAGAAGAAAAAATGCCCTCGAAACACAAAAAGTTTCCAATCCATTCAATTACTATCAAAACATAGAGCTAGGCACTGTTCAAGACAAGAGAAGAGAGAAAAGTTTGTTCTGCTCAGGGGAATGAAAGACAATTGAAGAAATTATGTAAAATGTTTTTCTCCAACTTGAAATTCTTCCCAAAAAAAGTTTTTCGGCGAGTTCACCGAGTGTTTCGAAAGGACAAAATCCAGAGGTTAAAATTACAAATCCCTGGGTATAGCTTCCAGCAAAATCCAGAGGTTGAAATTACAAATCCCTGGGTATAGCTTCCAGCTTTACCCAGGCAATCAAATGTTTGAGTTTGAAGTTGACCGAGCGACTTGTCTCTGGATCAGGAAGGTAGAAGAAGTGGGATTTCTAAAACGATGTAACTTTTTCGGTCGGTTGGACATTTACTTGGGTAAAATCACAAGCGGGTGATCATGAACAACCTGTAGGGAAGAAACTTTTCCGGATTCCCTACCACCCATCATCATAACCTAAAGTTATGAGAAACTCCCGTCTAGAATTCTCAGGGGGGGGGGATACGAACTTTCGCCTTCGTTCCTTTATTTTGTTAACTAATTCTTTTCTATATTATTTTCAAAAAATGAAAATAACTTAGTTTGCTCTCGATATTTATTTTTCATATTTCTCTCTGAAATGTTCAATATCACGACACGAGTTTCATGTCTTATAAATATGTATTGGGAAGAAGTTGCTTTCGTTTCCCTTCCCGTCCTCCTTCTTTTATAGGTTTAAAAGAAATATGGCTTTTTTTTTCAAGTGTGAAAGAAAAAGCTCAAGAAACAGCATGCGATTCTGAAATTTCAAGACCTGACGAACATACCTGAGCACCAAGGTTGATAAAAATGATGAAATAACTCCAAATTCAAACTATTTCAAAATTTTGTCAGTAAATATTAAGATATAATATTTTTTTTTCTTTCAATTCTGTTCTTGATATCTACTTTCTCTCTGGAGGGTTTGAAGTGCCATTTCATTGCGACTTTGAGTCGACACCAGATGTCGCTCTTTTTCCTCCAGCTCCTGTGAATTGACCAAACCAGTTTTATTACCTTGAAAAAAAAAAGTTACGTCCCACCCCTGCAGGGACATTCAGTGGCTCTAAATGTCTACAATTTGGAGCCCCTCCCCCTTAATTTATTGACCCAGGGGGACCCGCCAGTGTTGTCGGTACATGTTTATCATTTAAAGTGACTGAAATACATAAAGCTAGTTTACTAATCTGGTAAAATTGAGCTAATCTACATCTAGCTACAACTAACGGTGAAGCGGATTTGCTGTTTCCCTGTGGCCTCTTTATAAAGTCACCACAATCCGTAGTGAAATGAATGTTACCCATAACCCATAAGCAGAGGACTCGGAACATTATGTGCATGAGAAAGTGAAAAATGACTCGAAGCAACAGTCTGCCCTACATTACACATTATGCTAAAAAGAAATTATTGCCACAGCAGAATGTACAGAAGACGAAGAAGAATGGGGAAAAATTGACATTCTCCCAAGCGTGGCATGATGAATGGATAAAATTTGTATCGAACTAATGAAACTTGATGCTTCGGGAGAAATGAAAGATGAAGAAAATATGGTGATGTGCGAGAAAAGTGACATCGGGGAAGGAAAAGATGAAGAAAAACGAAAGGTAGCGAAACGAAAACCATTATAATAAATAACACTAACCAGGGCTTACCAAGTCGCAATAACTATAAGTATTGCTTTGAGTTTAATCCAGGGTATTACACCTAATAATTATGTAGCTACACATACTTATATCTAGCTCCATTCAAAACTGGGCTCAATCTTTTATTAATTCGTATTGCCCCGGCCTAAGTGTGAGGGGTTGGATAGTACAGCTTCCTAAAACCTGCACATAATCTTCTTACGGCAGCATTGCTATGTCTGTATGAAAATTTAGCAGATGCTAATGACATTAATTTCCATAATTCTATCGAAGATTTATCGTTGAGAAAACGGTATGGATTTTAGGCCGGAAGTTAAGACGAATTCAATCTGAAGCTTCTTTGTTGGAGCCTCGTTATTCTCGTGGAAAAATGTGTCACTTTGCATCAGCAAAATAGAATGAATCGTCGTCAATAAAAACTTTTCCGTGTTTTTCAATTTGGGTGAAAAAAATCCCAAGAACGTATATGAAAGTATTGGGTAATAGTTTCAAAACAGAGGGGCTATGTCTGTATGAAAATTTAGCAGATGCTAATGACATTAATTTCCATAATTCTATCGAAGATTTATCGTTGAGAAAACGGTATGGACTTTAGGCCGGAAGTTAAGACGAATTCAATCTGAAGCTTCTTTGTTGGAGCCTCGTTATTTTCGTGGAAAAATGTGTCACTTTGCATCAGCAGAATAGAATGAATCGTCGTCAGTAAAAACTTTTCCGTGTTTTTCAATTTGGGTGAAAAAAATCCCAAGAACGTATATGAAAGTATTGGTAATGGTTTCAAAACAGAGGGAGGGCAGAGAGAGAGGGGGGGAGAGAATCTCATGACTTCTAGAACGGATTTTTTTCCTTTTAGAAGAAAGTATTTGCCTTTTAGGTGATACATATGTTCATGTTAAGAAGGGGGGAAAAAAATGATGTTTGGGGAATGCCCAGATATGTATACATTATGCTTTGAAAGAATAGATTGATCGTTGGAAAGTCGTGAAAGTAGCATACATCACTAACTCATACTTGATGTCGATAGACCAGAAAAACAACATTTTGGAAGGAAAATAAAATGATATTAAGTCCTTATACCCCCCTACCAATCAACAGAGATGAGAGTGCTTAAAATTTTCAGAATCACTTCTCTCTCTCTCTTTCCCTCTCTCCCTTTCATTCTTTTTTTCTCTTTCTCCCTTCCTTTTGCTCTCTTCTTCCCTCCCTCTCCCTCCCCTATATTTATCTATCCCTACATATTTTCCTACATTCTCTCCCACTTCTTGCTTTAATATATTTTGACCCTTCCTGTTCCAAGTTTCTGATTTCCAAGTTTCCGAACAAGTTTAATAGATAAGCTTTTGTGTTTGTTCCGTTTTGAAAATAGATGCTCTGGGCAATGTTCTGTTCATTCTCGGGACTTCGCATTGTGGGTAATCAACCACTGTATCTTATGAACATTCACCATAAAGGTATTGAAGTGGATGCTTTATACAAAATGTTCACGTCGAAATGACGCTTCTAAATATTTGGCTGGCCAGCCTAGTTAGCTTGGACGGTAGCGGTTCGAATCCCGCCCGTGGTGGACTTTATCCTAAACAGATAAGGTTCGTTCTCGGAACGGCTGCCTTTCTCCTACCTTATCCTCATTCTCTCTTTAATTTTGGACGATAAGATATCAATAGCTATAGTTTCCTCTATCAAACCTCTTCAAAAAACTGTACAGCCTAGTTAGCTTGGAGGGTAGCGATTCGAATCCCGCTCGTGGTGGACTTTATCCTAAACAGATAAGGTTCGTTCTCGGAACGGCTACCTTTCTCCTACCCTATCCTCATTCTCTCTTTAATTTTGGACGATAAGATATCAATAGCTATAGTTTCCTCTATCACACCTCTTCAAAAAACTGTATCTCAACCTTCATTTTTACCTCTGAATGGAATTGAACTAACCATGCATTTTTCTTTGACATCATGAAGCAAATCCCTGATGCGTTCTTTGATGCAGGATTCTTCGGATTCGACAAAGCGTGCCGGTGTGCTCAATGTGATCGCTAGAGACTCCAGGAGATGGCGTAGGTCATTCTGGAGGCGTTGACTCTTCTCGTCCTTCTGTTTCAAGTCATCTGGAGAGAGAAAGGTCAAAGAGTCATTTATGTAGGTCATTTTTTATCGATGTGGTTTTTGGAAAGGTGTATTATGTAATAGCACCCACGTTCTTTTAAACTTGACCAATATTCTGAGGTTTTTATTAAAAGCTTCAGGGAGGAAAATTTATTCTCGTGTAATCTAGGTCAAGTACTTTTACTTTCTATTGTCTCTGTTTATTGGAAACTTTGCAATTAGTCGTACCTTCAGGAGTATTATGACTGGATGGAATTTTATAGCTCGGGGATATTTTTGTTCTCTCAGTCTTCGTACTTGAAAGAAAAAATCAATAGATATGGACGTCCTTGGGAAGAATGATGTAATTAATTTTGTACACATCATATCTTACCTTTCAGATTACAAATGGTGGCCTCATGTGCGGCTATATTCCCAGTGGCTGATCCTAGACTTCTGTTGCAGTAGGCCAACTTTTCTCGGAGATCTGCCAATTCTCGCTCGGTAACTCGAGCTTGCATTTCCAAATGTTCTTTTTCCTGCGGGTAACAAGTTCATTTATTGTACCTATAAATGTAAGTAACCAAGGTGTAAACTATTATTATACAAGAGTTGACAGAGCCCCGATAAAGTCATTAATGTATGATGGAACCCCGTGCACTTTTCAACCTCGAAGTGATAGATTGGATTTTCTAAAAAATGAAAAGAAAATCACTCAACTATGAAACGAAAAAAAACGTGTAATTCATTTTTCATATAATATAACATTATAACCTGTTAGATAAGTCTAACTGTCTAACCATTGTAGGCAGAAATTTATATTTAGATGTAATTGAAAAAGATCATACAAATCGGTCCGTTTTTTGCGAAATTGTACAGCCCATTTCCTATAAATCATTGTACATACAATACACTGAATACACATAGGCGTGTAATTCATTTTTCATATAATATAACATTATAACCTGTTAGATAAGTCTAACTGTCTAACCATTGTAGGCAGAAATTTATATTTAATTGAAAAAGATCATACAAATTGGTCCGATTTTTTGCGAAATTGTACAGCCCATTTCCTATAAATCATTGTACATACAATACACTGAATACACATAGGTACTTAGATTAAACTAAAACTGATATTTCCACCCATTTTCAGATTTCGAAAATGTAAACCTTTACCAACACTGTCTCATTACATTGTATAAATGTATAGTTTCCACAATCTTCTTCTTAGTGTGCCTGTCTGTATCGAACGTTGGTGATCATTGTGGCTATGATGATTTCATTGGTTGCTATCCGGAACAGCTGTGTAGGTCTTCCCAAACCACAAGTTTCCACAATAGAAAAAGAAAAACTCATTTCAACCTCTCTTATTTTCTCCAGCAAGTCGAAACCTACCGCGAGAAGATCGCCATTTTGAATCAGCAAATCAATCGCCAGAATGAAACTCAGGAAGAGATCAACGCCAGAATTCGTCACCTGGAGGAAGATAAATGTCACATCGAGTCCAGACTACACAAAACCGAAGCTGAACTGAGCGCATGCGAGCTTACCAAGGAAAACTTAAAGCGCGACAAAAGCATAGTAAGTATGGACGAGGTTGTCTGAAATAAAAATAAAATAGGTAGGTACTAGTATTATTATTTTTTTTTCTTTGTGCATTGAAGATTACGTTATACAAAACTTCATAAAATCAGACAAACGGTGCAAGAGTTATCGCATTTTGCATTTAGATGGTACATCTTAATCTAAATGCAAAATTGTCGAGCTTAACTCACTTCGTTCGATAATAAATTACATTACACAGCCATACTGTGAATATGTAACTATCTATGTACCTGTACCCAAGTATCGAATATAAATTAATATGTGATGTGGAAAGGAGATTGGGGATGAGAAGGGACAAAGGGGAGGGAGACTTGTGTCCTAATTGCTACTCTAGAGTCAGCAGCGCGAGGAAGTAAAAAGGGAAGGGGAGAGTTATTATTTCCTCATCTGCTGACTGAGTCTGACACCTTACACCTCGCTGCTGCGGTAATCAGCATGGTGTTGTACATAGTACCCCTACATTACTCGGTTTTCCGGTCAAATTGAAAGTGACAAGCAAAGTCATTAATATTCTAAAAACAAGCTGTCTAATTAGCAGGCTTGGATTTATGTTTCGTGCCTCACTCTTTTTTGCTTTGATGCGTGAAATGTGCTACTCAGCCTCGTGAGACTTGAGTTGATTGAGACCCCCTCGAAAAACGAGGAATTTCGGAGAAAAAGTTTTTATAAAATGTAAGGTGGTATGAGGACATAACTATGACCATAGCTAAAATGTGAAATGACTGCCCTTCTCAGGCCAAAAAAGCGGACTTGTCATTGACTAATAAATTTGCCTAGAAACATGATTCAACCAGATCAGACTTTGTCTTGTTACGATTTTGTCCTGTTTCCATACCGAAAATGTACCAACCATCCCTACCTATGTATTATGTTAGTTATCAGGATAGGTACCTCTAATCTCTATGCTTTAATTTTCTACCAAACTTTTGTCACTTTGCCAGAGAAAACCCCTTTCGCACCTACAAATACATAAATGGGGCCTGGTTCTGGCCTAATTTAAATTTATTATGAATTTCAATCAGCTGATTAGGCACCATAAAAAAGTTACAGGGATGTGATACACAGCCTAGCCTTCCATTCAACTTCAGTGGGGTTTTAAATTGAGTATTGATGAATTGTGACCAATTACAGGTTCTAACAGCCATATGAGAAAAGATTTTTTTTTTTTTTTTTGCGTCAAATTTATTTAGTTTTTTCAGCAAGGACTAAATTGTTGACCAAAGTTGTGCTGAAAATCACTAGAAAAGGTTTCTCTACAATCGTGTAAATGGGTCAATTTGGGCCTGAGGGAAAAGAAGGGACAGTGGAAGAGTGAACAACCAGAGAGATGGGAAGGGGCACTGGAGGGGAGGGAAATATATCAAATTTGCTGAAAATAATAATAATACCTAATAATAATCAAATTGAAATACCTATGTACTAGTGTCTATAGTGCCCTGACCACCGCATCAATAAGTTGGAGAAGTCTAGGTACAGCTGAACATCTTTCACCTCCTTGAAATTAAGAGTACGGAAACTTTGATTTTGATTGATGCTTTGAAATTCAATTAAAGGAACCTCCATTAGAGTCTGGGGTATACTTTTCTGTTCACAAAAGGTGTTCCATATATAAAAGTAGTATAAAATGTAAGGTGGTATGAGGACATAACTATGACCATAGCTAAAATGTGAAATGACTGCCCTTCTCAGGCCAAAAAAGCGGACTTTAAAAGACCTTCGGTCATTGACTAATAAATTCGCCTAGAAACATGATTCAACCAGATCAGACTTTGTCTTGTTACGATTTTGTCCTGTTTCCATACCGAAAATGTACCAACCATCACCTATAATGTATTATGTTAGTTATCAGGATAGGTACCTCTAATCTCTATGCTTTAATTTTCTACCAAACTTTTGTCATTTTGCCAGAGAAAACCCCTTTCGCACCTACAAATACATAAATGGGGCCTGGTTCTGGCCTAATTTAAATTTATTATGAATTTCAATCAGCTGATTAGGCACCATAAAAAAGTTACAGGGATGTGATACACAGCCTAGCCTTCCATTCAACTTCAGTGGGGTTTTAAATTGAGTATTGATGAATTGTGACCAATTACAGGTTCTAACAGCCATATGAGAAAAGATTTTTTTTTGCGTCAAATTTATTTAGTTTTTTCAGCAAGGACTAAATTTTTGACCAAAGTTGTGCTGAAAATCATTAGAAAAGGTTTCTCTACAATCGTGTAAATGGGTCAATTTGGGCCTGAGGGAGAAGAAGGGACAGTGGAAGAGTGAACAACCAGAGAGATGGGAAGGGGCACTGGAGGGGAGGGAAATATATCAAATTTGCTGAAAATAATAATACCTAATAACAATCAAATTGAAATACCTATGTACTAGTGTCTATAGTGCCCTGACCTCCGCATCAATAAGTTGGACAAGTCTAGGTAGCTAGGTACAGCTGAACATCTTTCACCTCCTTGAAATTGAGAGTACGGAAACTTTGATTTTGATTGATGCTTTGAAATTCAATTAAAGGAACCTCCATTATTTAGAGTCTGGGGTATACTTTTCTGTTCACAAAAGGTGTTGGTGTTCAAAAAGTTCCATGTTTAAAAGTAATTCCTTTGGTACCCCGGAACCCGCTTTCGCGTTACTTTAGGTTAGGCGTTAAGCTGTGTCCAGACATAGTCGACGCCGTCGATCGACCGTCGACTGAAACCATACACTGCCTCGACAACATAGACTCACCTCTTCAACTCGTCGATCGATGGCGTCGACTATGTGTGCTTTAGGGTATTAAAAAAAAAAAAAAACTAAGATTCCACTATTGAACATTGTTCCATCTAACGTGTCGCTTTTTTGATTTCAGTTCGTTGCATTTCTGGACCGTCTCGCCAAATCGCTGAACATGGAAGAGATCTCAAAAGAAGTAGGACTTGATCTCCAATCTGAATCCTTACTATGTAGGGCAGAACAGCTATCACGCCTGGAAAGCGACAAGCTTATTGACAAAGTAAGTCCAAACACGAAACTTGAACGATCTCCAATCTGAATCCTTACTATGTAGGGCAGAACAGCTATCACGCCTGGAAAGCGACAAGCTTATTGACAAGGTAAGTCCAAACAAGAAACTTGAACTAGGTACATGGTAAAGTTTAAAAAATCTGTAGAACTTACTTATTTGTAGTAGTGATGTTTTCTCGTGTTACAGTAAGTAGACATGGTTTTTTCTCCGTTTGGTCCTGGGTTTGTCAGAGAAAAAGTATCAAAACGAGAATACTTCCTGAATGTACGATATGAAGCTCACCAAACAACCCTAACGAGGGTTCCAAGTTATAATTTATATTTTTTCTCCGTTTGGTCCTGGGTTTGTCAGAGAAAAAGTATCAAAACGAGAATACTTCCTGAATGTACGATATGAAGCTCACCAAACGACCCTAACGAGGGTTCCAAGTTATAATTTATAAGAATTATTAGGGATAAATTATCTGACCTATTGTGTATTAACATTCTATTCCTTCGAAGAGCTAATCAAATTCCAGGGCTTATGAACTCAAGTTATCTCGGGATTCAGATTAATCGGGGATTTTCCTACTCCTCATATTCCTGAGAGTACTCAATCCCGGTATAATCCGCTGTGATAAGCGATTAATCGGGGATTTTCCTACTCCTCATATTCCTGAGAGTACTCAATCCCGGTATAATCCGCTGTGATAAGCCTCGACCTGACTAGATTTCGTCTACAGCTACTCCTAGATAGAGCACATTCATTTAAGTGAGTCAATTGCCGGGGATTTTCCTACTCCTCATATTCCTGAGAGTACTCAATCCCGGTATAATCCGCTGTGATAAGCCTCGACCTGACTAGAATTCGTCAACAGCTACTCCTAGATAGAGCACATTCAAAGTGAGTCAATTGTATATTTAATGTTATGTTGTGGTGTTTTGCTGACAGTTACTGTTGCATTACCCTTATTCAACCTACTCAACATACCCCTATCGTCTACGCCATCTTCATTCTTGCTGTGATGTATACAATTGCAAATGTTTCCCCATGAAAGAAGTAAGAAGCATGGATTTAGATAACAAAAGAACACTGCTTGCTCGGAAATTACGAGGAGATAGATCGGTACCATAGACCAAAAGATGTCAATACAAATAATAAAATTATTATCTTTTCAACTGAGAATGGATCTCAGATTTCAAAATATTGATCCAAATAACATAAACCTGTTTATGTTATTTAGTTTGATCCGGTTTTGCCATCATAGACCAAAAGATGTCAATACAAATAATAAAATTATTATCTTTTCCACTGAGAATGGATCTCAGATTTCAAAATATTGATCCAAATTTATTCATGGTTATTTATTGATCCAAATTTCATAAACAGGTTTATGTTATTTAGTTTGATCCGGTTTTGCCGATCTACTAAAATATCGAACGGCAAAGATTGGCACTAATGTGACAGATACCTAGCAAGCATAGAAGTACACTACATACAAAATGATGTGTATCTTTAGAGCTTCTTTTCTTTCCAAACTGTTTTATAAATCCATCAGTTAATATCACTGAAAGTTGATGCGGTACCTTCTGACTGACGTTTTAAAAGCAGAATAAAAACAGAATACACTTAGTTTGGTTTTGTCAAGGCGCTGAAATGCAAAATGAGACTCGCGCGTGTTATCAATATTCATACTATGTATGTATTTGTATTTTACTATGTCTTATTTCTTATCACTTATCTCCAGTCACCATGGGGTCTTATCTCCTTGAAAATATCAGGGCAAGCAGAATGTTTTAGCTTCAACTTCATGTTCTTCATTTTAGTCAAACTTGGACGCTTTTTAGTCGAGGTTGCTACACATGATTTACAGGGAGTTGGTTTTAAACTTGATCTGCCACTAAGCAGGGGTCGCCCTTTGACACTGTCCCAAAATTTACTTAAAAAGATAACTAGTTCAAGGTCTCTCTCAACTATTCTAACCTAAACTTAAATCTCATCACCACCCAGAAAAAAGGGACTCTATCTAAAGATCGTCGTGTGTAGCAGCCTTACATAAAAAGCGTTAACACTCTCCTAAGACCACGTCTTGTTGGAACAAAAGATAGTGGCCATTGCTATACATAAACAACATCAACATTAATGATACTTGAGAAAAAACGCTTCTTTTATTTTCAAGCTTTATTGCCTCTTGAGATTTTTTTGAACGAAGTCTTCTAGCAGAGCACTTGAGAATATTAACATTAGAACAAAAACTCTGCTAGAGAGAGCTTAACAGAAATTAGACCACCATCATAATGCCGTTTTCTTTCTTCTTAGAAAACATTAGATGAGCACATTTTTTCAATAAACTATAACTATAATTCTAAATACTAATTAAACATACTTAGTCATTAGAAGATTAATTAAACAAATAATAACATAAATAAACAATCACATATACCTACCTAAGTCATAAGTAATGTTTACTAGATAAAACGCCTCTAAATGTACTCACAAGTACCTTGCTAAAATCAGACTAGACCTAGATGTCCCACAGTGGACCGATGTTGCCCTTGAAGTAATGAGGCTAACTACTCAGACGCTCTAAGGAGAGAGAATATTGTAAGTAATTTCAGGTTTCCTCTAGAGTGCATTGAGTTATCTTTTATTTCTCCACAGGTTAGTAAAAAGGATCTTAAACAGATACTTTTCTTTTCCTCTGCACTTCCCCAGTTGGACTAATGTGCTTTAGTAATAAACAGAATGGGACTTTTTTTTTTTTTTTTTTTTTTTTTTTTTTTTTGTGGAGATCTTTAAATTTTCATATTGCAAAAGCAAAGAAGATATCTTTAAATTATGCAAAGTCCCATTCTGTTTATTACTAAAGCACATTAGTCCATCTGGGGAAGTGCAGAGGAAAAGAAAAGTATCTGTTTAAGATCCTTTTTACTTACCTGTGGGGAAATAAAAGATAACTCAATGCACTCTAGAGGAAACCTGAAATTACTTACAATATTCTCTCTCCTTAGAGCGTCTGAGTAGTTAGCCTTTGCTTTAGACAGATCTTCCCTGAGAACTTGCGTGCTGTGTTCATGCATAGTTCTTTCCTGATGAGCTGTATCCGATGAAGATCTCATCTAGACAAAAAATATTAATTAATCATAATTATGAAAATTTTAGGTATTTGTTTCACATTCTTGAACTTGTTTCTTGTTTCAGTGATATAAAGTTGCGATGTAGCGATCTATCGCAACTTGTCTAAAGATGTGAGGAGCATTTAGTTGGTCCATTAGCCGTGAGCTCCATCCTGACCATTTGGAAGAAGAAGAGGAAAAAGTAGAATAACGAGGAGTAAAAGAGGAAGAAGAAGAGGAAAAAGTAGAATAACGAGGAGTAAAAGAAGAATAAGAAGAAGAAGAAGTGTAACGTTGTAAACGTTGCGTGGTTACCTTGCGTGTAAACGCGCCCCTTTATATCAGCTGATAGGTTGTTTTGTTCTGTTCGTTTTTGTTTTGAAAAAGTTAGTTAGGCCTAAACTGAGAAAGGTAACAGAAGCTTCCCAGAATTTAGCACGAAATTTGGTAATCTCAAGTGTTTTGAATACCTTTATTTAGCCTTTTATTTGTAATTTTTAGTGATTGTCTTTTGTGTAACATTTACTTGTTTTGTGTACCAAATAAAATCCTCTTATTTGATAAAAATCGTAAGTACTCTGGTCTACGCCGTTTTATTACTCGCCGAGGCAGGCTCTAATGTTATTCACAGCATTACATTGTAAACGCCCATGTCCTCTATTCTTCCTTGGCTTAGACTCGAACCGACAACGTTTAGTCCCTTTTTGCCAAGACTCTTAACGGAAAGGATAATTGTTCCACATTCGAGTAGGTTGAAAGTCTTGAAATTGCAAATTTAAAAACCCCCTTTCATTCAGCTTGAAGTTCTCAAGATTTTAAACTGTGTTTCTTCCCCCAGTCTCCTTTCCTATTATAAACAAAGTTCAATTTTCAGCCCACACCAGAACGTCTGAATCTGAATGTTGCCTGCCTTTCGTTTATTTGATATACAGGGTGTGGTCAAAGCGAGGTTCCTAATAACATTCGACCTTGGAGGTACCTAATAGAAGGTAATACCGACTTGGTATCTTATCTATCATCTTAAGACGTGATAAAGTTACAAGAATGCGACCACCACTAAAATTAGGTAGGTATCTAATAAGTAGTAAGTACCTATTAATATGATGTCATCTATTAATATTTTATCTTACAATTTCATCAAATATTTGCTTAGTCTAATCGTCTAATCGGTAAAACTTAAAGGAATAATACGTGTCTTAATATGTTGTGAATTGACATCACATTAGCTCAAAGTTTCTTCTTTAACGATTCTTACTAATATGTTGGTCAAAGCGAGGTTCCTAATAACATTCGACCTTGGAGGTACCTAATAGAAGGTAATACCGACTTGGTATCTTATCTATCATCTTAAGTCGTGATAAAGTTACAAGAATGCGACCACCACTAAAATTAGGTAGGTACCTATCTAATAAGTAGTAAGTACCTATTAATATGATGTCATCTATTAATATTTTATCTTACAATTTCATCAAATATTTGCTTAGTCTAATCGGTAAAACTTAAAGGAATAATAATTTCAAATCTCGTGAAAGTGATCTTGCTTCTGAAAGTTGTAAATTCAATCGATCGACTTGCTTGAGAACTTTTTTGAGTCTGGAAAAAGAAATCTGAGATTAGATGATGATATTATAACAAAAGGTGTTTGTTCCTTATCATGAGCAGGATTCCATTCATGATGTTGAGTTTTTGCCTCCCGTCTCCTATTATTACCACCTACCTGACCTATGTACCTCAGGAACTATCTTGATGGCTTCACCCAAAAAGGAATTCTTTGTCCCACATGAATGAATGACTCATTCTTATTTTTATTATTTTATTATTATTATTATTTTTTTTAATCAAAATTATGTTCATTTTTGATCGATAAATAACTTTAGTGTTTCAGTGCTGTTCCAGACGTGATTGATAGCTACAGTGGTTTTTAATGTTTTTTTATTCAACGCAATATCTTTGACTTTTTGAAAAGTGTTCATAATGTTTTATTTATTACCCAGCGTTTTCAATTTACTTTTGTGTTTCGTTATTATATTACTATATCTATTGGTTTATTTTTGGAATAAAACGAGCTATAGTTTTTTCAAAAACCTTGGACTTCCATATGAAGAACCTAAATTTTTGATAGGAAGTTTAAGGAACTATCCTTTCATAAGTAAGAATAAGCACCAATTTTATTTCGTTGAAGAAATTTACAAGAAACATGCAGACAAGACTTATGTTGGGATGTTCAAGTATAGAAAACCCATGTTGATGATCAGAGATCCAGTTATATGTAATCAAGTGTTTACCAGATATTTCGAGTACTTTAGAAATCGACCTGGACCTCCTGTGGATATAAACAAAAACCCGCTGTCAAATCATTTAATTAATATGCATGGAGACCAGTGGAAAGTGGTACATTCCAAGTTGACTCCTGCTTTTACTCCCTCCAAATTGAAAAACATGTTTGATGATATCCAGGAATGTGTGATGAATCTTAGTGACTTCCTTCACAATGAAATTAAGATAAATGACGAAATTGAAGTTATAGATTTGTGTTCACAATTCGATCTCAAAGTTGCAGGGAAATGTATTCTTGGATTGAACAGTGAAAGAATTCCTTTTTGGGTGAAGCCATCAAGATAGTTCCTGAGGTACATAGGTCAGGTAGGTGGTAATAATAGGAGACCGGAGGCAAAAACTTAACATCATGAATGGAATCCTGCTCATGATAAGGAACAAACACCTTTTTTTATAATATCATCATCTAATCTCAGATTTTTGACCAAAAGATGTCAATACAAATAATAAAATTATTATCTTTTCCACTGAGAATGGATCTCAGATTTCAAAATATTGATCCAAATAACAGAAACCTGTTTATGTTATTTAGTTTGATCCGGTTTTGCCAATCTACTAAAATATCGAACGGCAAAGATCGGCACTAATGAGACAGATACCTAGCAAGCATAGAAGTACACTACATACAAAATGATGTGTATCTTTAGAGCTTCTTTTTTTTCCAAACTGTTTTATAAATCCGTCAGAGCATATTTTACACTGTCGACAAGAAACAAGAATTATTTACCCCGTACAATAATGTCTAATTACAAACTTTGATATACAGAATATGGTAGGGTAGAGAGAACTTACCGTACGTATCTACCTCAAAGTAGAACAAAATATTGTAAAGGAAACTTACCTTACCTCAACGCAGTGTCTGGGTGTTCCCTTTGCGTTTTTTCTCTGCTTCTCAGATTTCTTTTTCCAGACTCAAAAAAGTTCTCAAGCAAGTCGATCGATTGAATTTACAACTTTCAGAAGCAAGATCACTTTCACGAGATTTGAAATGCCAACTTACCGAGGCAGAGGAATACAAGGTAGACTACTTTTTTTAACCCAACTAACAAATTATTCATGGATTTATGAAATAGCTTGGTGTTCCATTTTCAAAAATCTTTTGCAAAGAATTGTGAATGTGATACATACACTCACTTTGAAAATATTTTCAATACTTCATTTTCTTGTATGTGATTGTTAAGGCACACGCCTCTAAATGTACTCACAAGTACCTTGCTAAAATCAGACTAGACCTAGATGTCCCACAGTGGACCGATGTTGCCCTTGAAGTAATAAAAAAAATGCCACAAAATATGTACCTACTTTTGCAAATCCAACGATAAATTTGCTTTTCCACTTTTGGGCTCAAGTGTTGTGCTTTCCTTAATGTTAAGGCACAAGGAACGTAAGACTGTAGCGGTAGGTTGAAATTTATAACACTTGAGATTTGCTGAGAGTATTTTTACTAGGTCAAGAGATCTCTTTTCGCCACTAGACTTGACATTCATTCTTTCCTTCCTTCCATTTTGCCTTTGTTTCCATGTATTCTCAGGGAAATCATTATTATTCATGTTATAACGTTACACATAGACACCTATAGCTATAGGTATCCTATAAGTGTTGTGTACACAAATACAATACTTATCTAAAAGATTAATGTTTCTTGCTTTCCCTTTTTCTAGTGTACTTTACTAAAACTTGAAATACACATTATTATTGACTTTTTGAACTGAATCATACTTACAATGTTTGGGATCGACTGCTTCCAGAACACTGCCATTGATAGGGCACATAAAATTGACGAGCTGGAAAAGCGACTCATGGAATCCGAAATGCTACGCACTAGGTACTGCAATAAAGTTTCTCTCCTCAAGGATCAAGTAAGTGGATACTCGGGAAACATTTTGTGCAACAAAAACATTCATTCTCAAGGATGACACTGAAACAAATGAACACAACTCACATAACCGCGAGTAAAACAAGTACTCAGACCCGCGTCTTGTTTTGTAACATTACAGTGTACTTTCCTGCTTTCAGAGATACTTTGAAATTTAAACAATGAGTGCATGCTAATAGTTCACTAAGTAGGTAATTCAGAAGTCCCGTCCTTGTAATTTTGCATGCAAAGTTATAATAATAATAAGTTCATTGTTAACATTCAGAATCCTTTACAGACTTTTCTTTATATTCTTTATAATATCCCTCGGACCCGCGTCTACAGTTCATGATAAAGTGTTTGTTAACATCGGGCTTAGTTTTCGAGTATACTCGGTGAGTCAGTGGTAATGAAACTTCGTCATAAATAACGATAGTTCTCATAAGGCTTTGCTTACTTACTCGATGGTGCGATATTTCTAAATTCAACAGGACTGACGAGCCCAAATGGTCAGGATGGAGCTCACGGCTAATGGACCAACTAAATGCTCCTCACATCTTTAGACAAGTTGCGATAGATCGC